>NC_053487.1:7296488-7303868 GCF_015227805.2 Hirundo rustica | reverse complement strand
GAAGCACCCTGGTTTTACTTAAAGGAAGAGTTTTGGTTTTATCAGATGTAGTAGCATTGCTTTAAGGAAAACATGTCCCTGTCCCATTTCAGGGCAAGGACCTTGCTCAGACTACGGAGAATAAGGCTCAAATATGAGACCGTGCAGGTCCTGGGTTTAACCCATCCTCAGAAATGGCCAGAGAAGCCTCTCTGCCAGAAGCACCCCATCCAGTCTGTCACTGCTCTGGGCAGAAACATGCCGTGGCAAAAAGTGTGTCTGGAATTTCCGGGGAGCAGGAGATGTTTAAATCTTAACCTGGATCTGGCCTCTGCTGAAGGATGTACCTTTACAGCCCCTCAGAATGTCCCAGCTGCTCTATTCAGAGCATTTGGGAACTGAAGTAAGCTTTTAATTGTGCTCTTCAAGCTCATTTCTAATTGAGTTTTGCTTTAATGTTTGTACATGAGAAGGAGTGATAATTGAAGGGGTGGGGACCCTGCTCGAGTCAGAAAAATGTATATTCAGCTATTTATAGCAGGTATTAACCAGGGCCTCACTAGGTTGTCCCCATTGGGAAGAGAGGCTGAAAAAAAAGTTAGATTTTTAATGTTACTGAACCTTGTTTCCTTGAACACAGAAGAGCACCACGCAGCCTTATTCACCATTTCCAAACCAGGGTTGTTACACCCTAGTCTCTCCCGCTGTTATTTCAGGAGCGCATTAGATGATTCCTTTCCTCACTGACACCCAAACCACCCAAATCTTCTACCCCATATCTTTGCAAATACAGGCTTGACACGCAGCCCATTGTTTCGGCTGGGAAACCAAAGAGAAATATCCACCCTCACCTCTCGTTACGGAAACTGGTAGTAATTGGTCTTTTGATTCAATTTCCAAGATGCCAGTGGTAGGCTAAACCACGATCTTTAACCAAGTCTGCAGTCGATGCACCCTCCTCTTCACATGAAGTATTCACAATTCCTGACTTAATCTGTTCTGCCACAGCCCACTGGAGCCAATTTCCAGATCAGATATTACATAGCATTCTTCGGTGCTGTATCCTACATTTAGTCACTCCACACAGGCTTGAACCTTATTTCATTTCTAGCGTTCAACTCTGCAGTGTGTTCAAGCAGATGATTTCTGAAGGACTGTACTGCATCAGAGGCTTGTAAGGAAAATAGTCCCATGAAAGCAGGATGAAACCTGAATGTAGAGGGCAGCTTTGTGCTTGTACCAGTTCTCTCTGGAACTGTTTGTCAGAAAAGCAGCAAACAAGCATGAGTAGTTCTCCTTTCATTTCTGCAGGTGGCACCAAGCATTTAGTTCTGAGATGTATTTGTTCTTTTTAAGGCTATTTTGAGCTCCTAAAAGATGTTCTGCTGCTGTGCAGACCCTCTGTGGCTGCACATAACCTCTCTGCACCTCTGTGAGCCCAAGCTCCAGGGCCAGCTGGTCGGTGGTTCACCCATCCATCCTCATTGTCTCTGGGATGGTGGTGGGAGCTGAGGTGTGAGACATGGATAGCCCCAGACAGGGTGAAGACTGGACAGGAGCCAGTGGCATGAGTGAGGGTAGAATTACAGCTGAAGTGAGCAAAGAACTTGGCAGGGGTGTCACTAACTAAACCCCTGCAGTCCTGCTCATGTCCCATCCCACCCTCCCAATCTGTCTAAGCTGCTGCTGTGCCCTCAGACTGCTCTCGCAGGGTCATTTTTCTGCTGACTTCAGAGACAGAGACACCAAAGAGCTGGTGCTGCATGGCCAGGGCACCCTTGGAGCAGTGAGGTCTGAAAAGCCACATGCAGGGGTTGCAAGGCAGAGAGCCCTGTTCTGTGACAGCTCTGGCTAATCCACACACCATACTGATCAGGTGAGCCAGGGAAAAGACCTGGGACTAAAGTGGACAAAACACAGAAACTAAATATCCGTATTTTTAACCGATTTCCATCACAGTAAAACTTCAGTGCCACAGTCACAACTCTCAAATTCACCAGATGTAAGCTCCTACGTGCAACCAGGCCGGGTGCTTTGAGTTTCTGAGGCTGCTGGGGAGTTGAGCCAGTTACCTTTTTGGGTGTTCCTTCCTGGAGATGGCCTGACTGGCTGCCCTGTGTCCAATCCAGATTGCGTTTCACCGCAGCTTTGGGAGCTGTCACCTTATCCCCAGGATAACATATCTGCCATGCTCACGTGCAAAGCACACAGCGACAGCTCCCTGGCCCCAGCCCAAAAACGTTATGACTTATTAATTTAGCAAGGCATTTAATTCACCACTGGCAGCACGAGCTGAAGAGCAAACTGAGGAAGTCAGATCCATCCTTGTCTCCAATGCATCAAAATAAAAGGACATTTATAGTGTGCACAGCACACTCTTAGCAACCAGGAGCTCCTGGGCTGGACACTGGAGGAAATAATAGGAAATCAATGATGCACCTGCTCTATCTGCCTCCAGACCTGCTCCACACTGTGATCAGATTGTGCAGAGATTTTGCACTACACCAGATATTGGGGGGTTTTGGCAGCTATTTGTACTCTGTTTTTCTTAGCTGGGATATCCGTGCTCTGAATATACACATGCCATAAAACTGATGATTTTTTTGATTTCCTTGTGCCATGGGGACAGAAACTCATGCATTATTTCCCTTAGGGAGCATTTCTGGCCTACCACTGAGTGTGCAGCTGTGTACAGAAGCATGTACTTGTTAGAATATGTTAGAGAAATATTACAATACTTAAAATGTAGATAGTGCCTTATAATTTCAAAGCACTGTATAAGCACTAACTAATTGAGGTTCATGGCACTGCCTTTAAGCAGATAAGGAACTACCACTGCAAAGTAAGAAGCAGCCAACACTTACTACCCTGAGGTCTGAACTACAGCAGTTATTTTTTTCAGGTGTGGAAAGGCAAAATGTTGGAGTTTGCTTAGATGTCACTGTACAGTAATAACTGGCAAATGTCAATATTTAAATGAAACCTCAGATGGAAACCCCCGCACTTCCATCCATCCCCCACCCACTCACCAGCCAAATTTATACAGCCGAAGTGCTGCCATGACAGGACTTGTCACAACTTCTTTTCACACAAGTTACACAGCCTCAATACTCCCTTGAGCAGTGGGGTGCAGGTTGGCTGAAAATCCTGCCCCCAGGAACCACCTGAGGAAAGACATGTCTCCAGCCCTGGTAGGCTGAGCAGGTTGTTGTCATGCTAAGAAGAACCAGTATTGCTGGTGGAAAGCCAGCACCTTATGTTCAGCCCAGCCAAGGCACTGGCTGCTCCTTTCTTTTTCATTTCCTATAGCAGAACAGGCTTCAAAGGGCTCCTGTGACAGCCATCAGCTTTGATCCAGGGTAAAACACCTTGGAAGTGGGAGTCTTGGACGCCAAAGCAGGTGCTGCATCACCATAGTTGGGCAAAGGAGAATCTCCAGAGCTCTTCACACTTGTCTCCTTTTTTCTTCTTCACTGAACAATCCATTCAGCCTCAACAATATGCTTGCAGTCCAGTTTATGCACATATGGGTATCATCATACGGTGCTCACAGCCATTTATACCAGACCACTCAGGGCTCACCACTGCTGATTTGAGACAGAAACCTTCACACGTGAAAGCCAAAGTCGTGACAAAGAAACCGGTGGAAACCCTGTTAGCAATGCTGTGACCTGCTGATTTGCTGTCATACTGAAAGCCATTAACTCCCAGAAAACAAGAGACCTAGAGGTTTCTGTTGGCTAAATGTGGGATGGAGAGCACCAAGACTGAAGGTTTTGCCTTGAGAAGCTCATAGAGCGTGTGCTCAGTGCTTGACTGGGGCTGTTTTGCTGGGTGTTCAGGTGGTTGGTGGCTGCTGGGCCTGATTCACTGTGCAGGGGTATGGAAGAGAATTACCCTGTGGAAGGCTCTTCTGGGCATAATATAAATTATCGCCCAGTATTACCACAAAATGTATCTGAGGGATTCCTGCATGCTATACTACAACTCATTTATTTCAGAAATATTTAGATGTCTTGGAGTTTGGCCACTGAATTTCTAGAAGGAAAAAATCTGTGTCCTTGCCAAAGTGTAAATAAATTTAGATCTAGAAGACACCAGACTGGACAGAGTGGATTTCATGAGGGGCTACAATCCTTCATGTTGCTGCCCACAGCGTCAAATTACTCATCATGAGGATCTTACCTATTATTTTATACTCAAAGTGCTTCGAGAACTGAGCCAGCGCTTGTTACTGACAGCTACAGTGGGGACCTAATTGCAGAGCACATCCCTGACTGCTTTGGAGAGGCTGGATAACTGATAACTGCAGGCAGAGTGCCACTGCCAGACCTTTAGCATCGGCATGATTTGTGTCTCTGACTTCCAAAACTCCAGATACCACAAAAAGGACTCACAAAGATAGATGGCCTCACATCAACCACCTTCACACCGTCCATGAAGGGACCACTTGTTACCTGCTCACTAAAACCTGATCATTTTATAATAGTAATTTTGATTAGTTAATGTTTTTTTTTCTTACGTGGAGATTATGTCCTTTCTCTCTGGTGTAAAGCCTAATTCTTTTGCAGCTCATGGCCATTTGAAATGTGTTCTGCTAGGAAAGCTAGAAAATGCTTTCTTAGATTTTAATCTTGAAGCCTTCACAACACTGACATCAAATAAAAACATGAAGCCAAAGGAACAATGAAATGGTTAACTTTTGAGGGAGACACAATCAGAAAATGCTCAAGGAGAAACATCTGGCCTTTCTCTTCCTGCTCCATGCCACCAGTCAGAGCTTTTTATGAAGAGTAACCCAAATGGGAAACCTGCTTGTGATAGATGCAAGTGATTTGTTAGGGCTCTTCCTGCAATGCAATCCACGGTGTCAAGAATAAATGGCACTGCTGTGATTCTGTAGTAACAGCTTCACAAAACAACCCCACCAGGCAGGGAAACTGGCCACAGATGGGCTGGTGCTTGTGTTTTAAGGCTCTCAGCTCCAAATCTGGCCAGTTATCACTCCTTCTGGAGCCCGAGGTTGTCAGTAGCACAGCTCTTGTTGGGCTAGTGTTTACAAAGAGTTGTCTAGTGGGTTTAAAAATGATTTATGGGTGGAATTCAGAAAATAAAAAAGTGCAAAAAGAGAGTTTTGTGTGTGTAAAATGAGCAGAAGTCTGATCGGAATCTGACCCTGCGTCTCTCTCACTCTGTGTGCATGAATGTGTAGGAGCAGAGGGGCAGAGAAAATATGTGAGAGAAGCCATAAAAGCTCCCAGATAATGCCTCCAAAGTATTTCTAAGCCATTGCACAAGGAACAATATACAGAGACTTAAATTCAAACACAAGGGATCTATTTACGTAGACAGAAGAATCCTCATGTGGAATATGCTCACAAAGAACCTTCTTTAGGCAAAACAAACAAACAAACACTGGAGTCATTTATCTCCTTGCCCTCTTTCTGTGCTGGAATACAGGAGCTTCACAGTGTTACAGTCCCAAACTGTGGCAGGGGCCTCCTGCTCTCCCTGCAGAATCCAGGGATTCAGTTCATTCAGCTGGGCAGGAGCAGAGGGCTCATTTCATGGGAGGACAAGGTAGGGTCTATGGTGAAGCAGCCTGTGAGACCAGGGTCTTTCCAAGCCATGTAAGGAGCCAGTTGGAATTGCCAACGCAGCAAACTCCAAGCCAAAACAGGAAGGAACACCGTAGAGTTCAGTAACAACCACACTGCTAAAGCTCTTCTCCAAATACATTTTCTTACAGAAAGAAATGTTGCTATTTACCTAAACATCATTTCAGTATGAAATTGGTCTTCTAAAACTGATTAAGTAATCTAAGAGTTGAAATTTTTTCTTGGTCCTGCTGAATAGGACCGATAGACTTTACTCCATACAGAACTTGGTAAGACTGGATTAATTGAAGGGGGAAGAGGCAAATTCAGCAGCAGAATTACCAGGTTGTTACTCCCAGGTGAGAAATGGAACCACAGCTTCTCAGCACCATGAATGCAGCCATCACTTCCCTGTGCCAGACTCACATATGGACCTTTATGGTTCAGCCCCAACAGCATCCATCACACACCAAGAGCATCTTTGACCCTGGGGAGAGAGGAAAGCAAACTGGAGGGAGTCATCCTAAAACACAACTTGGTACTGCCCACTCCTCCCACAAACTGCTTGGAACAGCAGCTAGAAGGTATCGGGAAAAAAGAGGGATTTTCAGGTAGGTAAATGCCAAAATACTGCAAAAAGTTAAAATTTGGATTAAATTAGCTCCAGCTATCAAGTGTATTCATAAAATCAATAATAGATTTTTGGTGGATTTTTGCTGCTGCTGCTGCAGAAAATCCATTTCTTTGTTCTCTCTTCCTTTGTGAGCGGGACGGTGTAACCATCATTTCCAGGATTCTCCCTGGCTCGAGTTTACTTTCCTTTGGAATGGGAACAGCTGGCCAAAGGCAGCACATTGCCTGTACCAAACCTCTGCAGGGAATCCAGACAATGTAAGGAGGCTGTTAAACACCAGGAAATGTACGGAGAGCAGGTGGCAAAAATCTACACATAGTCTGGGAAAGGAGAACTATTTCCGACAAATCTTGTTCTTACTGTAGGCAGAGCCACTCTTCAAACACTAAGCAAATATCTTACATCAAGTTAGGGAAGCAAATACTTCACACCAATTTCCTGTCCTTGTGCTGAGAGCCCTCCCCATCATCACTACAACCTGCCCTTTGTTCTTGCTTTTTCCAAAGGCAGTGAGGCAGTTACCAGGGACTCTCCTGTTCTCTGCCAAGGACCTCTGCACAAAATAAAATTTGCATGACTGGCTTCTCTTCTATTTTGTCCAAGGAGACTTCCTGGACAACTGATCTTTCAAAAACAGGGACCTTCAAACTGTTACAAAAAAAACCATCTAAGCAGTGCTAAGTTACTTAGAAATATTTTCATGCTCAAACAACTGAAAAATTATTCTACATTCTCACATTTTCTGTAAGTGCTCACTTCTAGGCAGAGATCAATCAGACGGATTTTTAGGTCATTACATAGATTTGAGAACTCATTTAAGGGTCTTCAAAAAATGTCCTCTCAGTCAGATGCACAGCACTGCTAACAAAATACTGTAACTCACATCAGTGATTTATCTCAACACCACTTGGAATAATAAAATATTCATAAAAAGCCATACTGAAATATATTATCTCATCAGCACATGGTGATAAGATTAAATTGTTTGGCGTTAGAAGTGATAAGCATTACCATATCAGTGTTTATCTTGTTGAAATCATATTACCTAGTACCATTGACAGTAATCACATCGAGATTCTGGATAATTTCAAATGATTCAGTAATAATTACCAGACTGTGCTGTAGGCAAAGGGAGATGCTGGAATCTGCACAGCCAGTGCCAAATTTGTA
>NC_053487.1:6825681-6943975 GCF_015227805.2 Hirundo rustica | reverse complement strand
CCACGGTAGTGGGCATTGTTGAATTGGATTCTTTAGAGCGGTTCCATTTCTTCACAAACGGGATAAGGGGAAAATTGAATAAGAAGGCGGAACCACTAGTAATTAAGGGCAGAAAGACAGTAAAAGTACCCTGCTTAACTGATCAGATAAAAGTGGCCAAGTGGGAACAGTACAAAAGGCGGTATGCTCAAAGGAGCACCCACGGGGGCCTGGAAGAATATCCTTGCTGCCGAGAAGATGGCTTACCTCGCCGCTGGTTGCAACCCGGTAGGCAGAGGCAAAGGCAGAGGGATACACCTATGGGCAACCCTGGGAATCCTGAGTCTAGCCATGTACCTCATGAGTGGCCTCCCCAACCCTAAAGAAGGAATAGGGAAAGAAATAGACCCACAGGAGACTCAGCCAGAGCCTACCTGGGGCCAAAATAGAAGACCCAGGGTACGTTTTGACTGTCCAGAGAGGCCAAAGGGGGGAAATTGTAAATACAACGACAGTAGGCTCCAAATGAATGAAAAGAAAGGGAAAGCCATATATGATAACCCGATGGCAATGCCTAGAAAAAGGAGAGAGCTGAGTAACCTGCCCATAATACCGGTATGCAGAAACTGTAATAAAACTGTGTGGGTTGGGGGCAAAAGAGAGTCTACCTTTGTAGCATATTTACGAGTAAACAAATTGTGCTACGATAAAAATAAATTAGAAATGTGCACCCTCAACGGGAAAACATATTGGGTGGGACAGAATGAAAAATTCCAAACAGCTTCATTGAAAAACGAACCCATCATCCTAGATCTATTAAGCGAAAACGATGAAAGAGTCTGCTTAAAATTAGATAAGATCTTCTGTTTCTCTAAGGATGAGGACGGAATGGACCCAGAAAATAAAATACAGAAGGTAGCCCAAGAGCTAAGGAGGCAAGAATTAGAAACAAAAAGGAAAAAGATGGAGCAAGAGAGAATGAGGTCACTTAGCGAACAATATGAACAGTTAGAGAAACAATCTAGTGATTGGAGCTTGCCTGCCCCTAGCATGAACCTCTTTGTAGATTTGATACAGGAGATTGCCACTGAATTAGGACTGTCTAACTGTTGGATTTGTAGGGGACTGAAGTCAGCTGAACGATAGCCCTGGAAGGGGGAAAGTTTAGCACCTGAGCAACTCCTACAATGGGATAGCAAAATCCTGAAAACAATGTCCCGACCCGAGGGGTGGACCTTGGATGAGAGAATAATAGGGACAACCTGCATTAGCAGAGAAGGTAACGCATATACGGAATTAGTAGGATACACCCCCTGCCTATCCACATTAACCGTAAACTCTAATAACAAAACTAAAGTGTGGCAGCCTGAACCACTGAAGGGGTACTGGAGCAAGGAAAGGGAAAAAGGGTGTAATTGGGTCAGTGAAATTGAATTGTGTTAGCATGAGTTAACTGGTGCTAACCCCTACCGTTCCTTAACTGACTTAAAGGAGTTTTGGGAGAAACCAGAAAATGCAGATATTAAGTGGAGATCCCTGAATAGAATTTACTGGGTTTGCGGGAAAAAGGCTTATAGCGAATTACCCCGGAAATGGAAAGGGTCCTGCACCCTTGGGATGATTAGACCCTCCTTTTTCACTTTACCCAGATCAGGCAGTAACTTGCTGAGAGCCCCATTGTATGAGACCCTCAGCCGAAAAAGACGAGAAACAAAAAGAGAACTTCCGCAGGCAGGTGGAAACCAGAAATGGGGAAATGAGGAATGGCCTGCAGAATGTATAATAGAATACTATGGCCCTGCTACCTGGGCCCAAGATGGAAGCTAGAGTTACCGAACTCCGGTCTATTTACTAAATCGACTAATTCAATTGCAGGCCGTGGTAGAAATAGTCTCTAATCACACCTCAGATGCATTAGAGCTCTTAGCTCGGCAACATTCGCAGATGAGGGCTTTTGTGTACCAGAACAGAATTGCCCTGGATTACCTGTTAGCAGAGGAAGGAGGTGTGTGTGGAAAATTCAATGAATCTGAATGCTGCATAGAAATTAATGACTATGGGGAAACAATTAGGGGTTTAGCAGCCGAGATTAAGAAAGTGGCTCATGTACCAATTCAAAAATGGAACTCGATACTTCAGGCTTCCTGGTGGGACCAATTATTTGGGGCAGGAGATTGGTGGAAGAAAGTGGGATTTTTCATTTGATGCTCGGTGGCGGGGTTAATCTTCTTACCATGTTTGATACCTTGTTTTATCCAACTGATTCACACGGTAGTTCAAGAGATGCAGATCGCATCATTACCCATGGATCCCGAATTGGCTTCAGGGGGACTAAATAAAAATAACGCAGTACCAAAAATCATGAAGCTAAATGAGAGAAAGAGCCGGGCCGCTGAGGTACTTGAGAGGTTCGAAGCTCGAATACAGGAGGGAAATGTGAAAAAAACTTATTAGAGTAAATCGGAGGAAAGGATGCAGACGGAATAATGTACGAGGTTGTTAAAATAGTTGGTTAAGAGGCTTTTTTATCATAAAAAGAAAAAAAAGACTATAACCGAAACACGAATTAAATAGGTTAAGATAGAAGGGGGGGGATTGTGATATATGTCCTAAAGTTAATTCGTGTTAAATGTTATAATATGTAATTCATTCTCTGTAAGATGTAAGTTCATTTCTAATCGTGTATACCATGGGTTAACTGGGACTGAGACAGCACGACGGGGGACATGAGGAATTCCTTTGCTAGAGATTGCAAGGGAGGGACATGAGAAAAGTATGCCAAGAATTACATGAAAAGGGACACGAGAAAACCTCTGCCAGGAATCGTTAAAAAGAGAACAAAGACAACGGAAAAGGGAGATGGAGAACCCGGAGAACCGAATGATTACATCAGATCGATATCTCATCCGTCCCCTCCCGACATTAACATCTCTACACAGCACCTGGACACAGCCATCAAGGACATTGTTTTCCAGAGCAAATCCATTCAACCGCACCAGAACCCGAACATGAATATCTAATGAGGCTGCCTCGGAAGAGGGAATCTCGGGGTCCCGATTTTCTCTCAGCGATCCAGTGTATAAAAAGAGACAGCTTCAGACCAGAAATGTGAACTTGGGGGGTGACATACTGACAGAGTGTGTTACCGTGTTCACCCAGTGCCGAAACCCTGGAGTTCGACGCTGACCTTTTAATTGTAGCTATCGGAGACTGCTATTTTGTCTCAAAATAAATTCTAAAATTTGATTTATTGAATTTGGTCTATCGCATTTATTACAGGATTGAAGAAGTAGACATTTTTAACCAGGCTTCACTGGAGTAAACTATGGAGAAATGGACTGTTCTTTGTAGCATCTTAATGTTGTTGCGGGAATGCTAATTCTAATCAAAATTGGGGACTGATGTGATTGAGATTTAATTGAGAACTTTAAAGCCCTTGCTCCTGGGTTAAAAGGAGGTCTCAGCCTTTGAGACAAAGATGATTTTAGACTAGAGGAAGCATTCTTAAACGATACCCCAGATACACTGAGAGGCCCATAAGTAGCTAAGGGAAAGGCTGCTAATGGATAAAACAGCACAATCTGCAAAAACTCCAGGCGGTTGCAGATTTGTGACATTGGGAGCCACTAGACTATTTTGTCTTGTGGTGAGTGTCTCCATGAGACTCTAGAGAGACTCTTCTCCCAAAGTAATGAAAGATTATATTTAAATGGTAAAACTGAACGAAAATCACAAGTTGTGTCTTGCTATGTTGTTTTGTAAGAAAGTGAACAGTGTAGGGGGAGAGAAGAGTGTTTTTGAAGTTTCATTCTGTTTTATTTTTGGTTTTCTTTTCCCAACTTTTTTTTCTTTTCCGTTCTTTTAGCGTGTGTTAATAAAACTATTTGTTTATTTTTAAGTTTAAGCCTGCTTTACTTTTCTCCTAATCTTTCTCCCACGAGAAGAGAATAAACACTAAAATCACTGCACTAAATTTAGCAACCAAAATTTAGCAAATATAAAACCACTACATTAATTAGTGTTTCTGCCCAGTTTTATTAAATTAAAACCATTACAAAAACAAAAACCCCAGCCATGCAAAACAAAGCAAAAAAACACCAAAACATTTACTCACTTGTATCTCCTGGAAGAAAAAAAACTGCAGATACTGAACCTGGTTAAACCTTCCTTGGCAATTACATGTAGTGTCAGAAAACTGCAGATCAAGCCCCATCCCAAATGGCACCACTGCCCTTGCAGTGATCATTATAAACCGGACAAAGTCTGAGACTTAGAGAAGCTACTCCAAAAATAAATTGTGGAGTTCAGCTGAGCAACTGGGACAGCACTGAAGATGGAGTTGATGGTGTATGACCTTCAGTTACCAGAGATTTTAGCAACTCCCGTTATTCCTGACAGCGAACACCACTCAGATTAGACAAACACTAATCAACTTTTTTTTCCACAAAGTTTAACAAAACATAAAATTTAAGCTGTACTTGTAATACTTGTAATAAAGAAGTTTCAGATGGGTACTGAATCTTTTAACCCTCTTATAGTTTACACTGCAGTAAAACTTGGATTAGTTTTCTTAAATACAAAGAAGTGGGTTTTGAAATACACTTTATCACTTTCTTATGTAAAATTTAATTTACAAAAGTAGATGTGATCTAGCTCCTTAGAATATCTCTAACATCATAAAGCTAAATGTACTTCCTTGCTATAGGAAGAATACCAGGGAAGGTTGCTTAGGGTCCTTGATGCTGAAAGTTTAATTCTATCACAAAATCATTTATCTGTGGATGACCCTGGTTTAAGACCACAGAAGGATGAAAATCTCTAAGCTCCTTTCCGATTCCATCCTCCCTGCCATATTCAACAGAACCATAACCCAGATCATAACTCAAAGGAGCATTTGAAAGCAGACAAGGCACTGATCTAGCAGTCAGTGGGGAACTTGATTTTTAGCCTAAGTAAAATTTCATGTGTTTTGTCAGCAACTGGTCAGCTGGGAGTGAAGAAGAAGGACATTTTAATGACACTAGTGTGAGGGGAAGGGTTAGGAACATCATCCCATGAAGATGGAAACACTGGTTAAGTCCAGGAAACTGCAACATTTATGAGGAGCAGGCAGAAGAGCAGGCCATCAGTGAATTAGCTCCTGCTTCCCAGCAAGTTCTGGGCAAGGCACCCTGAATTAGCATCTTTTTAGCCCAACAACTGAGGATATTCAGGAGTAAACACAATAAACTGAGCTTTCGCCTTTTTTTTTTCTCCTCTTGCCTGACCACAAGCACAAAGATTTACACTAAGCTGCCGCCCTAAAAATATGAAGAAAGAGACTTAAGAAATCTTGACCATAACACTTTCTTTCAGTTTTTTCATCCCAGCAGGAGAAAGGCTTTTCCACCAATCTTTCTTGTATATAACTATTCTGGTTCTGTTACAGATGCAACCTTTGCTGAAGTATTTGTCTGCACTTTTTTTCTTAAGCATCAGAAATCATTTAAGACATTGATTACTGTTAACAGTACAGTTATATAATTAGTTTTCTTAGCAAGCTACCTTTCCTACTCCATCTTGGAACATCTATTTTACAAGCAAAGTTATGATTACAATGAAATACAAGCATTCTCCAAGCCAAATGATCTATAAGTAACATTTCATTATAGCTACAGCATATTAATGTCATGGTCTAGAGCCTTGTTTCTGAAAGCAATGTGGTATTAGTTTCACAGACTGCAATCAAATTTTGTTTATTCCTGTTTGCACACTTCTGCTTGGCACCTGTTGGGGTTGGTGTAGGAGTTTTCTTACCAGGCTTTGCCAATTCACGACCGTGGTGCTGTTCCTGCGGGTGCGCAGGATGCTGGCCTGGAACACCTGGGAGTTATCGCTGCAAAAAGAAACACTAGTCAAACGCAAAAGCCATTTCCTTCCTAGCAAAAAGCACCTCTTCATACCAGCTCAGTTTCAAATGCTGTGACAGCTCTCCTGTTGAGACAAAGCACTCCAGAGACAGGTAGGTAAGAACTCTTTTAGCTTGTTGGCAGAGAGTGCAAATCAACTCGTTCATCCTCCAATTCCCAGCTATTTCAATTAATCATTTTGTGTCTTCAGAATAATTGAAGAATTTTTTAGACTGTGGGGATTTATTATGTTTGGAATGGCTGCTGCTTGTATATTACTTCAAATGTCACTCAACAGAAAAAATGTATTAATGGCTTGTAAGCAGTAACTGAAACCAGCTTTGATCCCACAGATAAAACAGAATTTAAAAATACAGCATCTTGATAAATCTTATCACTACAGACATTTAACATCTTCTGAACATTTTTCCAGGAAATGTTAAATTAAACTTACAGTAAAGCCAGTTTTTAAGGCCCCACAGCAGCGTATCCATTGAAATGGTATAAGATTATTTATTTGACACAAAATTAACTTCTTTCTCAAGGCAATTTTAGTTCTACTGATTCCTAAAGCAAGTTTTACTGGTCATCACCAGTGTTTCAACAGCCAATGATCAGCACTTAATGAATGTGACTGCAGAAATAAACTAAATTTTATGGTCGCTAGAAAAAAAATGTTGAGCCACAACCCTATAATCCTCATGCTCAAAAATCAGAGAGGAACTGCACAGGTGAACAAATCCAAATGTAAGAATGTAATTAGATTCAAATTACAAAAATTCACATTATATCTTTTTTGTTTCTGCTGCTAACCTGGGATGAATAAAGCCCCCCACAAATACAATTTCTTGAAAACTAACCTGACCAGCAGCACTACCTTGCTGTAAGTACTGATAATCCTACTGCACTTTCATTACACACCATTGTCAGAATCCTCTAGTTTAAAACACACCAGTTAGACACATAAGATTTAGACAGCTTTTATGTAGCTGTAAATAAAAAAACAAATAAAGCTTATACTGTGAAATAAAAGCCAACAGCAACTGGCAGCACTGTACTTTCTGCCAAGAAAAAATGCATAGATTCTCCTCCAAAATGTCAAGTACATAGGACCAGACATTTAATATTTTCCAAGAAGTTTCACTCAGCTCACGCCCAGGAGAGATCAAACAGCTGCCATTTGACAGAGGTGGAAGAGGAGAAATTGAAGGGATCCATGACATGATGTTTAGAGATGAGTTTTGGCTGAGGCCAACAGCCACAATTCTTTTCAGTGTAAGTGTACTGGTTGGCATGCAAACACAAGACAAACAGCATATCCTGAAATCTAGGGTCTGAGTCAAGAAAACAGGTTGGAACAATCCTGTCCCACATTACCATAGCCTGAGTCCAATACTCAATGTTAACTAGCAGAGAGGGAGAGAAAAAATACCTACAAATAATGCTATCTTTAATTTCCCTTGCAAAAACACCAGAACTGGTCAGATCTCAGACTTTTCACAGAAAACTACAGTTCCCATTAAAAATATTTTTTTTTGGCACAAAAAAAGAGTTAAAAGTTCTGTGAAAGGTAACTTTTGTGACCTAAAACATTCCACTTATAACTGTTCTCTGGATCTACAGCAACTCATTTTCCAAGTCCCTTACTAAAAAATGAAGAAGTCAAAACAGGAGGCAGAGGAGAAAAAGCAAGCTGTGTAAGAGCAAGAGCTTTTGTTTCAGTTTATCCAACAAAGCCATTCTGGGAAAAACTGAAGTTTCTTGCCAAGAGCTGTGATCTTGCAAAAACAGTATTCTGGTGGAAAATTCCAAACTAACAGGCAAACCACTGCAGCCACCTCAGATTAGTACAATGGCATTTCAGTTTTATTTGTATGAACACCTAACTCATAGTGTATGCACAGTGTCAAGGAAAGAGCTCAGGCTCATCCTTCTATCTGCCCAAACCCTGAACTAAATAATTTGTTTGGGGTTTTTTTTAAGAGTCGAGGGTCTTACAATTTACAATTTACAAAAGGCTGACATTATGAAAACATCTTGTCTCAGTTACACAATTAGTTTACCTGCTCAGAAACCTCCCAGAGGAGAGCGGCCATACACAACCCCTCCATACTGCATCAAAATATTAAATGGGAGTTGTTTCATTGTGATTATGTAAAAGAACCAAAATTACATTCACTTAACATTAAATCACGATGGAATAGGCAAGAAGTAGTATTTCATCTGAACTGTCAGACACTGTTAACAATTTTGGTAAAAGAGGTATGAGAGTTTTGTTCATCACTTGATCTCCAGTTCCTTACAGAAAAAGGGAAAAAAATCAATCCACCAGGAACTACTTATCAGGTTGTGATAAACATTAACTATTTTTTGTTCACTGGAGATCAAATAACTCAAGATAACAGGAAGTTACTATGTCACTATCTAAGCTTATAGGCAAACAGACCCTTGCCCATTCCTTCTCTACTTGCTTAATCAGCTTTAAGTTTCAGGAATTCCAGCTTACAACTACAGCCTTCATCTCTGCGACCACCGAGGGACAGAAAGAGACCCTCCTAGCAACACGTCACACATACATCATCGGAGGAAAGAAGCAAGATAAAAGCAAGACTGAAAAACCTGCCAATTTACGGCAGTTGGTGGAGCGAGACTCCCCTGCCGTCCAGCACTGTATTTGCCTTTGCTTTGCCTGCTGTAATGTAATAAATTCCTATTGGAACTTTTCTTCATGTTCATAGTCTATTACAACATAATATACTACAGTTTATGAAACTTATTGTCAATATGCTCTCCCAAAATGCAGACACACCACTAACAGTAGCACATGGACCACCTTACAGTTGGATGGAAGCCACACCATGTAGCAGATGGGGAATCTCACAACTTCTCAACAGTGAAGAGGAGACAAGAAACAGCCCTTTGGGTTATAAACTGTTGGGGGTTAGGTTTGTTCCTTTTTTTTTCTTATAGGATTTTTCCCCATAAGTTGCTAAGAGACTAAGTACTGGCGCTTAGATGGTGCTTGACCAACACAAAGGAGGTGGCTGAAAGTCAGGAGGGGGAAGATCACAGAGTTTTGGGGCAGAAAAAGGACAGGGCTGGGGGAGCTGGGGGGTCTTGCTCTGGGCATCGGAGAGGACAGTTGGGCTGCTGCTTGCTGTGGGAGAAGTCCACTGTCAACAGAAAACCTGGTCCTGGGAAAATCTACCATCATCTGCTCGTGTGCCCAGGAATTCTGAGCTCCTTTGCCTGCCCTGCTAGAGCTGGGCCAGCCCTGTCTGGCCGTCGTGGCTTCTTCAGCACTGCTCTTTTTGCTACACTGTAGCCCTGCACCCCCCTGCCTCCAGGAACATCCCCTCTGCCTGCCGGGGACATCCTGCCGTCCCAGCCACCAGCCCGGGACTTTCTGCCGTTCCAGCTTGGTGCTCTTGGAGTCCCAAGAGATCAGACTGCCCCAGGCTTTGTGAAACAAAGCCCCTCCAGGTTCCTGGTTCTGTTTATTATTAATGCTGTAGTTGTTGTTGTTTGTTTGTCTTGTTATACTTACTAGTAAAGACCTGTTATTCCTTTCCCCATACCTCTGCCTGAAAAGCCCCTTTAATTTTCTAAATTATAATAACTTGGAGGGAGGGGATTGGAATTCCCCATTCCTAGAGAGGCCCTGCCCCTCCTTAGCAGATACCTGTCTTTCAAACCAAGACATAAACTTACCCAAATAAAACTGTACAAGAAACCCCACCTGTCTGAAAGCTTTCACCTGCCCCTTGCCTGCCACTGCCACTTTCTGTCCTGTCAGCTGTAGAGAGCCAGACCTGGCAAACACCCAACCCTCCTGCAAACAGACCTACCACAGGCTGGTGGCAACATCCAAGCACAACTGTCTACACAACACATTGTATTTCTCCCAGTAATGCATACTACAAAAATTAGTATCCAGGAAAATTCCTGGCCACCTGACACACTGTTTTACACCAAATGTAAAACTTACATCAAGGTCCCGTGAAACTACCCTCCTGACTGAATTTGCCTGATTGTTCCAAAAGCATTTACTGTTGTAATCATACACATAGCAGTGATTTATTTTGTTCAGACTTGATCCATTACAGAAATCATCGCGATTGTTATTCGATGTATAAGAACAGCCACAACTTTGACGTTGCGGACAGCGTTTTCCTGAAACACAGCAGACCTTGGTGAAAACAAAGCGTTTCAGTAAAACCAAAGCCCGTCTTCCCGGGCTTCCTCGCACCCCTCCACACGTTGATATGTTCCCTAAATCCCTCCCAGCCCGGGACAGCGCTCAGGAACCCACTTTTCCCCGCGGCGCCGCGAAGCATCCCCAGAGCCCCCGCACGGCCGGGCCCGGGCCGGGAGCCCCCCGGGTCCCTCACCTGAGCCCGTGGATGAGCGGGGCGCTGTTCGACCGCCTCAGGCGGCTGCCGTCGCCCGGGGCCGTGGCGCTCCCCGGCGGCAGCTCCAGGTCCAGCTCCATCTTCTCCTGAGCCATCGCGGCAGCTCCGGCTCCTCCCGCTCCGCCCATCCGCGGCCTCAGGCCGCAGCTGCCTCGGCCCTGCCGAGCCCGCGGGCGGGGGGTCTGCCGCATCAGCGAAGCCGTATCCTGGGGCTCCGAGGGCGGTCGGTGCCCCCTGTGCCCGCTGTTCCCGCTGATCCCCGCAGCTCCCGCGGGCCCCGGGCCACTCTCCCCTCCCGGCCCCAGCGCAGGCGGGCCCGGCCGCAGGGCGCAGGCGCAGCGCTCCGGCTGCGGCCGCTCGGGCACAGCTCTGGCAGGTTTGAGGTGTCCGGAGTGTGTTCGTTCTCCAGAGCTCTCTCGCCAAGAGACACAGTGCTAATCGCTAAATAGCGAAAATATCGCCAGAGTTCATACCGAGCTGTTGTCGCTTGCAGAAATACCAGTGGATGGTTCTGTGCAGGCCCAGACAGCTCCAGGAATAAAGAATAAAACCAAACGTTTTCAAAATTCTTTAATAGCTACATGTGGCCCTAGCTTATATCCAGAAGAGGTCAGTGCCACACTGGCTGGTGGACAGTGCTAAGGCTTCTAACTCTTGGGAAGAAGTGGGGAATCTGGTTTGCCTTAACAGGGCATTAACCATGGAATGGTTTGGATTGAAAGGGACCTTAAAAACCATTTTGATCCATCCCCCTGCCATGGGCAGGGACATCTACTATCCCAGGTTGCTCCAAGCCCTGTCCAACCTGGCCTTGGACACTTCCAGGGGTGGGGTAGCCACAGCTTCTCTGGGCACCCTGTGCCAGGGCCTCATCACCCTCACAGGGGAGAATTTCCTCCTAATATCCAATCTAAACCCACTCGCTTTTGATTTGAAGCCATTCTCCCTTGTCCTGTCTGTGGGAATACAGCTTAGAAGCAGGACTCAATGTACTGCTGAACTCATTCCAGAAGTAGATGTGTTAGAGGGTTACAAGCCCTGGCAAGTCAAGGCAAGACCCTGAAGAAGGAAAAGATTAGGGTGTATGTATGTATGCATGACATCACAGGCCTGTACAAGTCCGTAGTAGCCCATAGTTAAGCAATGTTACTAAGAAACAGATATGATTGTTATGCTTTAAAGGTATACAAACCAGCAGTGTGTTCAATAAAATTGGCTTCATGATGCAAACCATGGGGACCCTGTCTCTTCAATCGCCCAACAATTGGTGTCCTCTGTGAGGATAGTGATGTCCGCCTAGCTGAGCGGCTGTCGGTGAGCCCTGCAGGACTAAGTGACCCTGAAAGGAAGGAGGAAGCTGGCCAGCGACGACTAAATCCCTCTGGAAAGGTGAGCTGCAGGGGACGATGGGGCAGGGGATATCTGCTCAGGAAAGATACATTTTTGAATTTATGACCAAGCTGTTACAACAGCATGGCAAATCCTTGCCTTCACACGACTTAAAAGCTCTATTGAGATGGACAACAGTTAAGCTACTGGGAGTTACCGAGTCCACAATCTTTACGACAGATTTGTGGGACAAGGTGGGAGTAAAACTGTGGGATTGTGCAACAGAGGGGAACAAAACGGTTGCAGAAATGCTCCTCTCCTGGCGAGTAATTTTTGAGGTCCTGAAAACCCAAGAAAACTCCCATGTCAAAGATAAAGGGGATGCCTCCTTCCTTTCCTTTTGTGGCGGAGCCTCAAAGTTCTTTACAATCTGGAAAGACTGCATTCCCTCTCTACACAGCCCAATGCCCTCCCTCTTGCAAGTGAGAGGGAGAGGGGCTCCTCGCAATCCGTAGGGGCATTCGCTGCTGGCTACTGCCCAACAGTGACAGTGATGGAGAGTACCCCTTTGACCCTGGAGCTGCTGACCCAGAAAAAGAACCAGATCTTTGCCCCCTGCCATGATGCCTGTCAGGAGCCGCGGCTGTCACTGCTGCTGCTGCAGGGGGAGCGGCCCCTCCGCCTGGCTATAGCATATCAAAATACCAACTGACACTACATACTGACTGAAACTCTGTTAAAGTTTAACCTGTGATTTATGATTTTTAACAAGATTGTCACTAGAAAAATTCAAAGGTGTTTGTGTGGATGTGGTGTTTTCCTACATATTGGTAACATAGCAAGACTGCATGATTCACTGGGAGTAATTGGCTAAATCATAAATTTAACATTTTTTTGCTTACATTCAAGACAAACTTTGAACCTTATTTGTAGTAGTTATTTGAGACTTAGCTATAATAAGCACATGAAACTCCACTGTCAGCTTTACCAGTTGTTTGATTTTTACTCCATAGTTTTAACAAGGTAATTTTATTGTGAATTTTTTGGTATAGCTATTTAGTGATTTAAGTATAATTATTTTACTTGCCACATTTAAATTAAAATTAGACTTGATATTGAAACAGTTTAAGCATATTGATGGAACACAAATACAATAAATAATAGCTTATTTTTTAGAATAATTTAAACCCCCAACTTTGTTTATATGCAAGCGTCAGTTTTACAAACCCACTAACCTAACCAAGTTACTTGTGTAAAACTTATGGCACTATTATATAACTAAAATTTTCATTGTTTTAGCCTTCAATATTTATACCCCATTACTTTTATTAGGCCAAATCAAATTTATTGTATCGATAATTAAAAAAAAAGATGTAGCAGTTTAATCCCTCTGATAAATTTATGTTGCTACTATTTTGGTACAATTGTTTACCTGTATGTTTTTATCTTGATGTTTAACTGTTGTATGACAAATTTTTAGTAACTTTTTTGTAACGATAGAGCTTAAATAAATTAATTTTTGTTAAAATCAATTTTTGTTTAGTCTTAATAATGCTAACTTTAAGTTTTTTAAAGTGTATTTTCTGTTATGTTTTATTGAAGTTAAGTTTTAGTAAAGTTGATTTTAAGTTTTCTTGAAATATATTTGTTTAAATTATAAGATATAATTTTTTGCTATACAAATGGATGACATAAAGCTTAAATGATTTTTTGTTAAAGTTTGCTTATTTAAATTATGAGATACAACTATTTTAGTATAGACATAAGAATATTTTTTACTGTTTTATTTTTGATAGGTTTCACTGAAGAATAAGTAACAATTCCATATTATAATTGTTATTAGTTGTTAGCTGTTAAATGCCCTTTTTTTGCTTTATTACTACTTAGCTAAAGATAAATTACAAAGCTGACTGCTTTACAAACCTTCACATACTGTTGTATAGCTATTTACAAGACGTATTATTTTAAGAAACTTTCCTAACTACTATTACTAAAAGGCTTTTAGAATATATTAGGGAAACTCTTCCAGTTAAGGCCTGGGCCATGGCCAAGTCCTAGCCTTAGCTGATTGAGAAGTAGGCCAATAAACCCAAGTGTCTTTTGCACCAAAACTGTACTCAGGTCATTTTGACTTGCCAAATTTGGACCCATAATGGCTAAACCTCCTTTTGAAGTAAACTTGGAAACCTCTACCCAGGAATGGTTCTCCAAGCCCTCACTCTAAAATGAAGCTTACTAGATATTGCAGACTCTTGGTAATGGTATAGTACTTAAGAAATTGATAATGCATTGTTTTAAATCACCATTTTATTTTTCATATACTACTAATTGCATATATTATTTAGTTTATTTTTGCTTAGTGTAAGTTTGTTTTGTCACATATTGTTTTGCTTTTTATGTTGCCTTCATGTTCATAACGAGACACATACATATTATTAAAAAGCAAAAGAGTGAGTATAGCTCTTTAAGAACATTTACATTAATATTTACACCAAAAATTTTGAAAGCAAATCAAATCAAATTTGATCCCTAGCACAGCGATACTGCTTTAAAGATTTACATGTGCAGAGGCAATTAAAAAATTTTTTTTATGTAAAGATCTTTAATTGAGTGTATAATGATAAGGCCTAGCTAATTTATTAACCTAGAGAGAAAGTATGCATGTGTTTTATCACCAACAGGTCCAAAGTAGTTACCTGCTTGTTTAGACAAACATCAATCGCCTCCAAGACAATGAGGCCCAGAAAAAAGAAAAATTACCTAATTGTCAATCAGCCCTCATGACCAAGACAAGAATGAACTAGGACTGCCAAGACATAGCTGTAAAGACTTGAAAGGCTTGTGTTACATGAACCTATCTGACCACTTTCAATCTATTCATGCTAGCATATAGGCCCTTCAAGAGAATGCTACCAAATTAAAGACTGTAAATTATAGTGATTAGATTAAACAAATACTTAGGAGATAAGGACTTACTAGTTAAGCATTTAGTTAAAACAAGAATTTATGTTTTAGCCATATTGCTGCTTATGATGACTTGTTTGCCATGTGTTTTGTAATGTGTTTAGAGACTGATCGAAAAGTCCACAAAAAAGATCTTAATGGTGAAAAGAGAAGGGGGAAATGTGGGAATACAGCTTAGAAGCAGGACTCAATGTACTGCTGAACTCATTACAGAAGTAGATGTGCTAGAGGGTTACAAGCCCTGGCAAGTCGAGGCAAGACCCTGAAGAAGGAAAAGATTAGGGTGTATGTATGTATGCAAGACAGCACAGGCCTGTACAAGACCGTAGTAGCCCATAGTTAAGCAATGTTACTAAGAAACAGATATGATTGTTATGCTTTAAAGGTATACAAACCAGCAGTGTGTTCAATAAAATTGGCTTCATGATGCAAACCATGAGGACCGCATCTCTTCAGTCGCCCGACACCTCTCAATCCAGGCCCTAATGTGGCTTGTCTCTCTCTCTCGGAGCCCCGGCTCCATTTCTGCTCTGGCTAGCTTGAAAGACAAACCACAGTTGGGAGGATTTTTCCTCAGGGTCCCAAAAACCCAGGAGTGGCTGTGAACCTTTTTCTTTAGAGAGAGCAAATCCCTGTCGATGGCAAAGGAAGTTTTGCACTTGATTCGAAGGTAAATCAAGGCTTTATTCAGTCTTTCTTCTGTGTTCCTGCCCCAGCCTGGGTCAGGAGCCCCTTCCCAGTCCTCGAGCCAAGAGACGTATCCCACATGTTGCTCTGGCTTATATCCAGGGAAGGGGCTAAAGGTAGGGACAAGCCACTACCTAATCAGGGATAAGGTAGGAGTGGAATAGGGTTGGATTAGATTCCAGGAAGGGGACAGTGTGGGAGAATGGGCAGGGAAAAGGGGCAAGGACAAACTTTGGGATGTTACATTTTCCAGGGGAACAGGGGGGTACAGAAGAAACCATTACAAAACCCAATATACAAATGAAATACAATATGAAACCAAATAATACGCAGCAACATCTCCCCCTTTCTTATCAAACTGTGGAGGAGGAAGGCTCAATCTCTGGGAGATGCTCAGAGTTCGGATCTTGAGTACCTTTAAAGCTGAAAAATAAAAGAATGACATCCAGTGCAAGGAAATTGTTCAGAAAAACACTGTTAAGGGAAAAAGGGTAATTAGGAGAGGGTTCGGCGCTTTCTCCTTCTCCAGGCAGCGCTGACCACTTGTGGAGCCTCTGCAGGTGGCTTTGCAGTTTTAGGGATGAAAGGTTTCACCCACTTGGCAGGCACCCACTTGGGACCTGAGGGAGTGGACACGTAGGCATACCCATGACCCCAAGTGATCAGATCATGAGGACCCTCTGTTTCCCAGGTTGCTGGATCCTTTACCATTACCGGAGGCTTTGCTTTCAGCTGCAGTTGGCAGCTTTCTCTGAAATGGCACACAATCAGTGGGTTAAGATTTTCACATGTGCAATTTAAAAAAATCAGAATGAACAGGGCTTTGGATAACTGGATTTGGGGTGTTTCTATTTTTAGAGACTGATGTTGTTGGCTGAGGACCCTTTTGAGATTTTGGTGGGTCCTTTCCACAATGGCCTGACCTGTCGGGGTAAAGGTGAATGTCACAGGGAGCAGCCAGAGTCAGTCACGCTCTTCACAGAAGTAATGGCGAATGCTCATTTATTGAGGGTACACAGGGTTCTTTTATACATATATCATTCTTGTGCATAAGCTGTTCACGCAGCATTTTACTACTTGCTATTGGATACTTCCTGGTGTCCACGAGCCCCAAGTGGCTATACTATTGGCTAATGTTATCTGCATAAGCATTCCTTTGCAGTTACCTGTTTACACTTTGTTGGGGGGCCAATGGCTCATTCCCAGACTATTCGTCCTTGTCAGTGCTAAAATAACAGAACTTTCCCATCACTGTAAGGCCTCTCTGTGTCTATCTCCAAAAATCCTTCTACAGTTCCCCCTTTTTCTTTTGCACAAGCTAAGCATTAGATATTGTCTTATGCAACATATTCTTAATACATGACATTACACAACTTGGTACTAATAATCCTAATAATATAAGTAATAATATAACAAACACTTGTTTAATAACAAACTTCAGCTATCCTGTAATCCCAAGGCTACTTAACTAATCTCTAAATACATTATCACTTTCTTTTAAAGCATGTAATTTTTTCTTCATTAATTGCAATTTTTTTGTGAATTGATCCAGAATGGTCAGACAGGTTCATGCAATACATTCCTTCAAACTCTTCACACCCGTGGTTATGCGCTAAAAGCAAAAATCAATTGCAACACAGTTTTGCAAAACAGCATGATTAACACTGGTAACATCCGCTGATAGCTCATCTAAAATTTGGCTAGTCACATTTAATTCTGATTTGGTCCAGCATGCCATCTGCTTTAATGTGGTCATTGCTCTAGCAGCTGTTGCTCCTGGTATAAACATGGATGTTAACACTGTCCTAGCTTGGGACCAGAATTTTGGATCTTTTATGTCCGTACAGTCCAACTCATGTATGGCACGTTTTCTCCGAGTGACTTTTGTCAAAGTCATCAATGCGGTTATGTTAGGGTGAAACAGGGCAAGCTTCCCTAAATAGCATAGGCCCCCATGTGGGCTGGCTGGGACTCCATTCCAAGCACAGTCCCCACATATTAAAAATGTTCCTGGTGGAAGGCATCGCACTGGTTTGCAAGTCAAATTACATTTGGAATAAAGTTGTTGGTGTGCACTGCCACTAGATAGTCAAGCTGAATTTACGGTAGCCCATTTCTGGCTATGTATATTTAGACTCTGCTCTGTGGGGGACTCAAAGGACACCCAACCTCCCTCACTTCTATTTGTAGAGTCGGCATTCATACATCCAAGGAGGTCTAATTCTTTAGGTGGTGAAGTAAGCGTATCATCAAGTTGCTCTATAATTTTACACTGCCAGCCTCCATCAGCCTGGGCAGCTTTGAAACCTGACAACCACACTGCTGTTTGCCACAGTAAAATTCAGAAATGTCTAATTTTTCACATAACCTTTAAAATTGTGAGGGCTCCAAAGGGGTGTTCCTATCAAACAAGTCCTAAATGGGTCTTGGGGACTGGCCAGGCTGAGGCAAATAGAATCCTGTCCAGTCATGTTGGCAAATGTCACCCATACATTAGTCCTCTTAGAAAATTGGTGAGCTAGTTGAGAAGATCCTGCAACACTTGTTGACACCATGAGCAAAAGGCACGCAACATGCGAGAACATCTTACCATGCGGACCTGCCATATCCTTTTTTTTTTGTCTTCTTAGATAATGTTTATTTAAAAAATAAAATTAATTTACAAAGATACCACACTATTTTGCATGCTGGACACCCCTTGGCTCACAGGACTCTGTTTAGCGTGAAACCGCCTTGTCAGCAATGCACAAGCAAAAACCACCCCAGCTTGGCTCTCACCTGGCAGCTGCTGCAGCCACACAACTTAGTAAGATATCTCTGGGTTTGTACCAGCTCAAGTCTTTAGAAAATAAATTTCAAGTGGACACTAAACAAGTATTTCACTAAGAGGTGATGAAATATTAAAATTAAAAGCAAGTCAGATTGCAGCTGTAATTATACTACATTAGAAACTCCAGTAGGTGGGGATCTATTCACTATATAGAGAGAAATTAGTAATCAAGGTAATTACAAAGAGCATTTGTTTCCTGCATGCTTTCCCAGGCTTGGAACCAACAGAGTTGACTACATGGAGAGTTGACTAGGGTGAACTCAGAATTCACTCTCTCAGGCAGGAGACTAGTTAAGGAGTGTTACTGATAACAAAGAAGAAAAGTTATACAACATAGATTATTATAAATTACTTTGTTCTCATCTGCTTTTAGTCTTTGTTTCTTACAAGTCTTTATCCATTCTTGTAGAAACCGAATTCCTTCTCCATTCCCCTGTGGCAGCTCCCATCCCTAGTGATGGTTCGAGGGCATGGGGCAGCCCTTGATGCGGAATACGTGGATGTGCAGGTGGGCAGCAATTCTGGTTGCACACACTGACACAGTATCGGAGCAGGTCAAACAGGGACGGGATCAGGGCAAACCAGAGGACAATATACTCATCAATAAAGCTGTTAAAATGCTGGTCAAGGAACAGCAAGGCTGGGCTTATGAATGCTGTGTCATATAGATACATTTCACTCTTGGTCATGTGGGCAACCACTAGTTTATTTGTGATGTTGGCAGACACAAAGCTAAAAGTCAGGATGTAGAGGCAGGGATGCCTCTCAAAGTGCTGCACAGCAGATTTCTTGTAGATCATTGCAGCCAAGGCAATCATGGAGCCAATATGGAGAAAAGGTGAGAGGACACTTGTTCTTGTTAAAGTGGATCCATTTTTGCTAACTTCTCCTGTTCAAACTACTTTAGTGTACTCTTCACAGGTGAATATGGTTCCTGCCACAGTACAAAGAGCTGAGAGTATTTTCACCTGAATATTCAGTCTTGGAATTAGAGATTGCTGAAACGGTGGTCCTCCAATCACTGCCAGTAAATGCATGATTATTGTGAAGATTTGTATGTGAGTCACATCAATCATGCCAAAGCACAGCATTCCTGAGACATAGGTGTGTCAGTGCACGCAGTAAAACATGAATGTCGCAGCAAAACAACAAAAGAACATCCAGTCAGGGTTGGTGCTCAGCTGCACAGCAATACAAGTTCCCAAAACCACAAAGACTGTGGACAATGAATTACAGCTATGATCAAAAGCTCTCTTAACAGAGTGCTGCTATTTGTCCTTCTTGCTTGTTTCCCATCTATAGCATCCAGGGACTGGTAGGTGAAAAGGCCACAGGCACAAACAATGAATGTCCAGGGAGGTGCCTGCTCTGAAGCTGTTCAGTAGTAAAATACTAATAACAGAGTTGTAAATATATTTATTACCAGTCCGATGATGGTGATCAGATTGGGGGCAATCCAGGCTGGAGAATTGATATCTGCAGTATGAATACAATCTAACATTGCTTGAGCAGTTTCAGATTTCAAGGCATGCTCTTTTACTGTATTTTTTTTTTTTTTTGCCTGTTGCAAAATTTTCCATTCATGCTGCTCATACACAGGATTGCCATCTGTCCTAGGGTAACTTTATGATGCTTATATCCCAAATCATCTGTTTTGTTTGTGCTGTATATTGAGTTCTGTGCCTTTAAGACAGGTTCTAAGAGCAAGGAGAAGCCTGGAGCTTGCTTTGAGAAAACTGCCTGACTCCTACACATTCTTCTCCGGACAGGGTGTTCGGCGGAGGCTTGGAGACACTGCAGGACAGAGATTTTTTTTGCTTTTAGTTAGTTTCAGCTAGCTAGGGCAGAGAAGTTCCCTGGACTGTTTTTTTCCTTTTTCTTGGGACTGTTTAAACCTGCTCTGGACAGAAAACCCAGGGGATCACTGGGGGCTTGCACCTGCGGCCCACCGGGGCCTGGACCTCAGCATTTTCCAGCAGCGCCGGAGGGACTGGGACTGATAAAAGACTGAGAGAGAGCTGAGCTACACCCATGGCAAGAACTTTCTCAATTTGCTATCTCACTCCAGAACAAGAGGTTTTATTGTTTCATATTATTCATTCTTTATACTTGTATGCACTTTGTTTGTTTAGTAAAATAGTTTTTTCCACTTTTCTCCAAAGAAGTTTTTTACCGGACTGGTTGGAGGGAGGGGCCACTTGGGTTTGCTTCCCAGAGGGATCCAATTCAGGGGTTTTCTCCCAAATTTGTCCCTAAACCAGGACATACTTTTATTGGAGCCCACTGTGGGGCTTGAGAGAGTGGAAAAAAGTTGTATTGCTTATTAACTGCATTTTTGATTGTCCTTTGTGTGGGGATTAAACAGTCAGTAGCCATGTTGCTTCTTGAATTCCTAATGTCTCTTAGAATGGAGTCTTTTCTGTGTTTCTCTTCCCTAGGCTTTTTTGAGGTTTTAATACCTTTCTGGTCTCTAGGTTTGTTTTCTTACCCAGAAATAGCTCCAATATTGTCCCTAACATACAGCTTTTACACTAGGGATGCACAAATTAGAATAGCTATTTTGCTGGGCTTGGTGATTATGGTTTACAGGAAGCTTATAAAGGTGCTGGAGTTTGTGCCAGGTATGTTCGGTTTATGTTTTTTTCGTCCTACCCTGCATCCTAGTTCCAGCAGCATGTTTTGGGGATTTATTAATAATTGCACCCAGTTTGTTAGAGGAAGAGTAGGGGATGAGGCTCTTCAACCTCTCCTTTCCTTCTTCTCTTTTGAGTCAGTTACATCACTTTTGGAGAATGTTCAGGGTCTCCTGAATGTTAAAGACACCACCTTCCTGGTATTTCACCTGGTGAGCTTCCTCTATATGGTTTGTAGCTTTTTTAGAATGAGTCACACACTGCTAAATATTGTAGGGCAGCAGATAGAGGCAGGGGAGCAGGGAGATAAATCAGTCACTCAGGCTGCAGCCAACCCCACAGCTACTCAGGTTGTAGTTAAACCAGACAGTGAGGCTAAGACACTGGCAGTTGCTGCAGTAAAGAAGGGAAAGAAGCACACGCACAAAACCAATCGACCAGTAGACGATGATTCAGGTGAAGGATCCTCAATGCCTCCTGACACCCAATCAGGAGTCGAACCAACTGATGATACACAGTCAGAAGCCGAACCAACTGATACAAAATCGGAAGCCCAACCAACTGCTACAAGATCAGGAGCCCGACCAACTGCTACACGATCAGGAGATACTATTGAGTCCTTTTCCCTGAAGGACCTTTGTGGCCTAAGAAAGGATTATACTCGACAACCTGATGAATCTATAATTAGTTGGTTAGTCCGTCTTTGGGATGCTGCAGGTGAGGCTACAATGCTGGATGGCACTGAAGCAAGGCATTTAGGATCCCTGTCACATGATCCAGTTATCGACCAAGAAATGATGAGGGAGGCTAGTCCTTGCAGTCTCTGGGAACGGGTCCTGGGAAGTGTGGCACAAAGATATCTGTGTGCAGACAATCTCTATATGCAGCAAACGCAGTGGAAAACCATTGAACAAGGGATTCAGCACTTGAGAGAAATGGCAGTGGCAGAGATTGTCTTCTCAGATGACCTAAACACTAGGAACCCCGGCTTGGTACCATGTACACCTGTGATGTGGTGAAAACTTGTACGACTTGGGCCACAAGAATACTCTTCTGCTTTAGCAATAATGAAGAGGGATGACACAGAGGAGACTGTGCTTGATATGGCGAAGAAGCTCCAAGCATATGCAGATGCCGTACATGGTCCAACACATGCAAGAATCGCAGCTCTGGAAATGCATATGAGGAAATTAGCAGACAAGATAGAGGAGAATCACAAAGAACTCAGGGAGGACATTCTCCAAATCTCTGCAGTACAGGTCAGAGGCTCTGGCACCACACACAAATGTTCCCCAGATAGAGAGGGAAAAGGCATCCCACGGGCTAAGCTGTGGGTCCTCCTGCGTGAATGTGGAGAAAACATGAAAAGATGGGATGGAGAATCCATTGATGCTATGACACAACGGCTGCATGAATTGTTGGAAAGCAAGGCTATGAGAGGAAGTTCTACCAAGAAGGAAGCAGCTCCAGTTACCCAGGGAAATAAGGATAATCAGGCTTAGAGGGGCCCTGCCTCTAGCCAGGTAGAGGCTAGGGAAAAACGTGTTTTTTGGACTGTGTGGATTTGTTGGCCTGGCACATCTGAACCACAAAAATACGAGGCCTTGGTTGACACTGGTGCACAGTGCACATTACTCCCATCAAGACATGTGGGGGAAGAATCTGTTTCCATTGCTGGCGTGACAGGGGGTTCACAAGATTTTACTTTGGTGGAGGCTGATGTGAACCTGACTGGAAATGAGAGGAAGAGACACCCTATTGTGACTGGCCCAGAAGCTCCATGCATTTTGGGCATAGACTTCCTCCGAAATGGGTATTTCAAAGACCCAAAGGGATTTAGGTGGGCATTCGGGATAGCAGCTGTAGAGACAGAGGGTGTTAAGCAGTTGAATACCTTGCCTGGACTATCAGAGAACCCATCTGCTGTAGGTCTTCTGAAGGTGGAAGAGCAACAAGTGCCAATTGCCACTTCAGTAGTGCATCGCCGACAATACAGAACAACTTGGGATGCTGTGATTCCCATCCACAAGATGATCCATGAGCTGGAGACTCAAGGGGGGTCAGCAAAAACCACTCACCCTTCAACAGCCCCATTTGGCCTGTGCGCAAGTCTGACAGAGAATGGAGACTGACTGTGGATTACCGTGCCTTAAACGAAGTGACTCCACCATTGAGCGCTGCTGTGCCAGACATGCTGGAACTCCAGTACGAGCTGGAGTCCAAGGCAGCAAAGTGGTATGCCACTATTGACATTGCTAAGGCATTTTTCTCCATTCCTCTGGCTGCAGAATGCAGGCCTCAGTTCGCCTTCACATGGAGAGGAGTGCAGTACACCTGGAACCGATTGCCACAGGGGTGGAAACACAGCCCCACCATCTGCCATGGACTGATCCAGGCTGCACTGGAAAAGGGTGAGGCTCCGGAACATCTACAGTACATCGATGACATCATTGTGTGGGGGAACACAGCAATGGAAGTGTTTGAGAAAGGAGAGAAGATCATCCACATTCTCCTGAAGGCTGGCTTCACTATCAAGAAGAGCAAAGTTAAGGGACCTGCTCAAGAGATCCAGTTTCTAGGAGTAAAGTGGCAAGATGGAAGGCGTCAGATTCCCACTGAAGTCATCAACAAGATCACAGCGATGTCTCCACCAACCAACAAAAAGGAGACACAAGCTTTCCTAGGTGCCATAGGTTTCTGGAGGATGCACATTCCTGAGTACAGCCAGATCGCGAGCCCTCTCTACCTGGTTACCTGCAAGAAGAACAATTTCCACTGGGGCCCTGAACAGCAACAAGCCTTTGCCCAGATCAAGCAGGAGATGGCTCATGCGGTAGCCCTTGGCCCAGTCAGGATGGGACCAGAGGTGAAGAATGTGCTCTACTCAGCAGCTGGGAACAATGGTCTGTCCTGGAGCCTTTGGCAGGAGGTGCCTGGGGAGACTTAGGGCCGATCACTGGGATTCTGGAGTCGAAGCTACCGAGGGTCTGAAGCCAACTACACTCCCATAGAGAAGGAAATCTTGGCTGCCTATGAAGGAGTTCAAGCCGCCTCAGAAGTAGTAGGTACTGAAACACAACTCCTGCTGGCACTTTGACTACCAGTGCTGGGATGGATGTTCAAAGCAGAAGTTCCCTCTACCCACCATGCCACCAATGCCACATGGAGCAAATGGATTGCCCCTCATTACACAGTGTGCCCGCATTGGAAACCCAAATCGCCCTGGGATTTTGGGAGTAATTACCAACTGGCCGGAAGGTGAAAACTTTGTTCTCATGGATGAAGAGGAGCAGGAACAAGTGACACGTGCTGAAGAAGCTCCACCATACAACCAATTGCCAGCAGAAGAAACACGCTATGCTCTTTTCACTGACGCTTCCTGCTGCATCACTGGGATGAAACAAAAGTGGAAAGCAACTGTATGGAGTCCCACAAGACAGGTTGCACAAGCCACTGAAGGAGAAGGTGGGTCAAGCCAACTCGCTGAGCTCAAAGCTGTTCAACTGGCCCTGGACATTGATGAAAGAGAGAAGTGGCCAAAGCTCTACCTCTACACTGATTCGTGGATGGTAGCCAATGCTCTGTGGGGATGGCTGGAGAAGTGGAAAAAGGCCAACTGGCAGCGTAGGGGAAAACCAATTTGGGCTGGTGATGAGTGGAAGGACATTGCCACTCGGGTAGAGAAGCTACCTGTGAAAGTCCGTCATGTAGATGCCCATGTCCCCAGGAGTCAGGCTAATGAGGAGCACCGAAACAACGAGCAGGTAGATCAGGCTGCAAAGATAGAGGTGTCAAAGATAGACTTAGATTGGCAACACAAGGGAGAGTTGTTCCTAGCTCGATGGGCCCATGATGCCTCAGGTCATCAGGGCAGAGATGCCACCTATAAGTGGGCACGAGACCGAGGGGTGGATCTAACCATGGACAGTATTTCTCAGGTTATCCATGACTGTGAGATATGTGCTGCAATCAAGCAGGCCAAACGGGTGAAGCCCCTATGGTATGGTGGGCGATGGTCCAAGTATAAGTAAGGGGAAGCCTGGCAGATTGATTATATTACACTGCCCAGACACGTCAAGGTAAGCACTATGTACTTACAATGGTAGAGGCCACCACAGGATGGCTGGAGACCTGCCCTGTGCCTCACGCTACGGCTCGTAACACCATTCTAGGCCTTGAAAAACAAGTTATTTGGAGGCATGGTACCCCTGAGAGGATTGAGTCAGACAATGGAACTCATTTCAAGAACAGCCTCATCAACAACTGGGCTAGGGAACATGGCATTGAGTGGGTGTACCATATCCCCTATCATGCACCAGCTTCAGGGAAAATAGAAAGATACAATGGGCTGCTAAAAACCACCCTGAAAGCACTGGGTGGGGGATCATTCAAAAATTGGGAGCAGCATCTAGCAAAGGCCACCTGGTTAGTTAACACCCGAGGTTCCACCAACAGAGCAGGCCCTTCCCAATCTGAGCCCCTACATACAGTAGATGGAGAGAAAGTCCCAGTAGTACATGTAAGAGGTTTGTTAGGGAAGACAGTTTCGATCAATTCTGCTTCAAGTACAGAGGATCCCATCCGTGGGATTGCCTTTGCTCAGGGACCAGGCTGCACATGGTGGGTAATGCAGAAAGATGGAACCACACTATGTGTACCCCAGGGAGATCTGATTGTTGGGTGAGTGTAGAAATATGCCTCTTGCTGCTGCTGAGGACTCCAGGACGGTGTAGATAAATATAGACGAGAGATCTCTGAAGTTGGGTTTTAGAAGATGAGGTTTATTGTAAGGGATGTGAGGCCTTGCTCTGAGCTGCCAGGCTGCAGCTCGTGGCAAGGCCCAGGGAGAGGGGGAAGGGAGAAGTAGGGAGAGGAGATTCCAAAAGAGGAAAGTCCTCGGGCAAGGGTGCAAGCAAAGAGAGCCCGTCCAGCCCCCCTGGGACCCCTTATCAGGGGTCTTCAAGGTGGGCTGGAACAGGACTTGGGCCAATGGGGTTACAGATACCTGATACTTCAGGGGAGGGGTACAGGTGTGGGATGAACCATACATTGAGGGGTGAGACAGAACATTCCATTTGACCTCTGGGTCTGGCTGCAGGTAACTTTCAGATGGTCACATAACTGTTTTCCCAGAGATCCAGTATCTAATACATCTCAAACATCAAAACTTACTTTCAATTCTATCTCAGTTACAGGTTTCTCATTCTCAGAATAGAGGCAATCATATTTATAGGGTTTTTTGGCTTCCTCCTTCCCAACAGGTGAGAACTGTGTGTAACTATCGCTGTGTGCTGAATAATACTGCCACTGTATGTAGCTGTATATTGCATATTGTTTTTATATAGATGTATGTGTGTGTAGAGCTAGAGTATATATATATTAGTTTTGGTAAATTGACGATATGGGGATAAGGGGTGGAATGTCCTAGGGTAACTTTATGATGCTTGTATCTCCAATCATCTGTTTTGTTTGTGCTGTATATTGAGTTCTGTGCCTTTAAGACAGGTTCCAAGAGCAAGGAGAAGCCTGGAGCTTGCTTTGAGAAAACTGCCTGACTCCTACACATTCTTCTCCGGACGGGGTGTTCGGCGGAGGCTTGGAGACACTGCAGGACAGAGATTTTTTTTGCTTTTAGTTAGTTTCAGCTAGCTAGGGCAGAGAAGTTCCCTGGACTGGTTTTTTCCTTTTTCTTGGGACTGTCTAAACCTGCTCTGGACAGAAAACCCAGGGGATCACTGGGGGCTTGCACCTGCGGCCCACCGGGGCCTGGACCTCAGCATTTTCCAGCAGCGCCAGAGGGACTGGGACTGATAAAAGACTGAGAGAGAGCCGAGCTACACCCACGGCAAGAACTTTCTCAATTTGCCATCTCACTCCAGAACAAGAGGTTTTATTGTTTCATATTATTCATTCTTTATACTTGTACGCACTTTGTTTGTTAAGTAAAATAGTTTTTTCCACTTTTCTCCAAAGAAGTTTTTTACCGCACTGGTTGGAGGGAGGGGCCACTTGGGTTTGCTTCCCAGAGGGATCCAATTCAGGGGTTTTCTCCCAGATTTGTCCCTAAACCAGGACACCATCTCTGAACACGGCAGGACATGCTACAGGACATGCCATGTGTCCTGCAGGTTCCCACTGTCCTTCTAGTATAGCATCACGTATGATTCCAGACTATCAAGTCACAGGTGAAGTGGGCGAAGGCGTCTGGTAAAGGGGGGGCAGGCGAAAGCGTTGCCTGGGAACTGCTTTCTGCAGTTTGTTCTAGCAATTGTTGCATTGGAATTAACTGGGAGCTGAAAGATGTTGGCTCATCGCGACCATTAACAGTTGCCGTGTGTGATAAACGCCGATCACTTGTTTTAAAATTTTAAAAGTTTAATAGTAAATAAGATGGTTATAAAAATAGAATTAGAGTAAAAAATTTAACAGTTTTAGAGTTAGGACAATACAAGACAATAAAAACAAAGTTACAGACGTCTGGGTGCCTCTCCCGAGCTACAAGCTCTGAAGAAGGACCCCTGTTAACAAAAAATTATGTCTTAAAAGCAATAGCCTGTTGAATATTCATACAATTTATACATAATGCATAAATTCCATTCTAACTAAGAATTGTCTCTGGTTAGTATCACTTTTTTCCTTTAATCTCTATGGCGTCCACTAGGCTGAGAAAAGCAGGAGGAGCTGGTCTCTTCTGATAAGAAAGTAGTAAATTCTTTCTTCTTTGAAAGATTTATATTTTCCTGTGGTTGGTACATAAAAACTACATTTTAACTACAAAACTACATTTACCATACTATCAAAATATTAATACCACATTAACAATTAGCACAACATAACACATATAGTAAATATCTTGCGTAGAGCCATATAATATGCACTTTTCACAATCCTCCCTCTTTCTTTTTATAATTAATTTGGCTCGAGCAATATTCATTGTTTTCTAGCTTTCATTATTCGCTCATTTTTTTCACAAATCAATCTCGCTTCTTTGAAGGGGTCTTCTATATTATTTTGTTTCTTTAACACCATAATCCTTTGTGGTGGTGTTGTTGTAGGCAACTTTTGGTCCATGTTCACTAATTGCATGCCTTGTACTACACTGGTGATGAGCCGAATGAAACAGGGAATCAAACAAGGAAGAAATATTAAACCAGCTGTAGCGCATAAAAGGAAGAAGCCTAACTTTTTCCACCATTCTGCTCCTAACACATTATCCCACCAGCTAGTATTTAGCATTGATTCCCACTTTTGAACTGGTACGTTTGCAATTTTTCTGATATCATTGACTATGTCCAGGACGGCATCTCCATTGTCGTCTATTTTTAAACAACAATCTGATGTATTGAATTTTCCACAAACACCCCCTTCTTCAGCTAACAAATAGTCTAAAGCCAACCTATTCTGATACACAGCCGCTCTTGTTTGGGTTTGTTGCTTTGATATTAATTCCATTGCCTGACCAGTTTTGTTCGTTATTATCTCTACAGCGGCCTGAAGTCTTATAATACGATTTAGCATATAAATTGGGGTTCGATATCCCCAACTCCCATCTTGTGCCCAGGTGGCTGGCCCATATGTTTCTAGTATGCGTTCAGGGGGCCATTCTTCATCTCCCCATTTTTGGAATCCTCCAATCAATTCTCTTTTGTTTCTCTTTAGATCCTCATAAACTGGTATCCCTAATTGATCTCCATCAGGTCCTGGTAAAAGAAAAAATCCTGGCTGTATAATTCCTAGAGTACAGCTCCCTTTCCACTGGGAGGGGAGTTTTGGGTATGCTCTTTTTCCACATATCCAAAATAAGCCGTCTGGAGCTTTCCAATAGTTAAATTTTTGTTGATCTATATTCTCCCAAAATTTGGAAACTTCTGGGATGCCATAGTAAGGATTTTTACTTGTATCATTACATTGAAAAAGGTTTGTTTTGTTGTCATACTTACAATTCACTTTCTTTGCTTTTTCTTGGGTCCAATACACGGTTGGTGCTTCTGGGACCCACCATACAGAAGTTCCATTACTAACCTTATATCTTTTACAGGGTGTTTTTCCTACTTCATAGAGGAAGCTTTTCCCAGTGCGCCAGAGACATTCTTCCCCTATCACTGTTGAGCTTAAAATCCACCCTTCTGGTCTGTTTTCTCCACTTGTACTTGCTTGGTTCCATTTTAGAAGCTCAATTGGGCCTAAGCTGCTGCCTTTCCATGGCCATTCTTCTGACATCAAAGCCCCTCCACAGACCCAACAATTGGTTATGTTAAGTTCCTTACTTATTCTTTCTCCTAATTCTACAAACTGATTTTTACCCATCCTTGAGATATCTATTTCTTTCTCTAATTGCTGTTCAAGTTTGGTATACAAATCATTGATGGAAATTGGCACAGGCTTAGGTGGTTTTACTGACTTAGCCTTTTTGCTTATCAACTGCTCTTTTACTAAATCTGGTGCTTTTTTCCCAGTAATGTAGGTAAAACAAATCCACCTCTCCTCTTTTGGGCACTGACTTCCCATCCTGCTACCACTTGTTCCTAAGTTCTCTGCAATCCAGTACTTTTTCCCTTTATGTATGCAATTGCCCAATTTGGATGGGTTGTAACAGTGGCTGTTGACATGAGTGTGAGAAATGAAAAAAGAACCTCGGTGTCTTTCCATGTACAGCTTTTGGTAACATCTGTAACATGGCCTTGTCGATATCCCAAAAGGGAGAAGACAAAAATTGAGTGACAGAAAAAGGAGTAACAGAGGTCCAGTATGGCTTATACTCCCACCTCCCATGCCTATGGGGTTGCAACCCACAGCAGGTGTATTTGATCTTCTTGGTGGCGAATACAGAGGCCAATCTGGTCTTGCCCTCTATTTCCTTGTCACTTCCTCTTAGCTAATTTCCAGACAAATCGTTTTTGACACTCTTTAACTGTCGTTTCCCACTGTTCTTCAGGTATCTCCCATTCAACAGGCACTAATAATTCCCATCCACAAAACAAAGTTATTATTTCAGTTTCTTGGAATTCTATTTGGATAGGAGATCGATTTGGTCCTTGACACTTCCTGCAACGAGAACGTCGCTTGTGTGAACTACAATACCAATTCTTCCCACAATTTAAACATTTACATTTAACCCAGCTAGCATGTCTGGTATTTGGGTGGATCAAACAAGGTATTTGGTCTGCCACTGATGGAAGTTGCAACTCCTCTTCCTCCTTGTATAAATCACAGGCTAAGGCGTGAATACAAGAGTTCTCTGTCCGAAACAGTCCTGATCCTCCTGTTTGGAGTGGAAGTATTCCTCCCCAAGGAGGGTATCTGAGGCGTCTCAAAACTTGTCTAGACGGAACTTGAAACCACTGATATAAGCTTGGCCTTATCTCCCAATTAGGTGTGATCCTGGGTATGTTTCTTGGACCATTTGGGTCGTCCCAGTTCATTACCACCCAGTCCCCGTTTAAGAGTCAGTTTTGTATCACCCGGTTCAGATGTAATCGTCCACTCCTTAGGTTTATCCACAGGTCCTTTGATTCTGCTGGCGTGGATCCACCCTCGTTCCTTGGTCCGGATCGCGGCCTCGGTCATCAGCAATACCTGAAAAGGATCTTCCCATTGAGGAGTTAAAGATTGTTCTTTCTAGGTTTTTTACTAGCACCCATTCCCCTGGATGAACATTATGGATTTTAAAATCTAAAGGTGTGGTTTGAGGGATTATTCCTTTTAACCGTAAGTTTTCAAGAGTTTTTTTTTGCAATGGTGTTAACGTATTTTTTTTTTTTTAACGCTCATTTCCCCTACCTCATAGGTAGCATTTTCATGTTGGGTGGTTAAAAAGGGTAACCCAAACATCATTTCATAGGGTGACAATCCCAGGTCTGACCAGGGTTGTGTTCGGATCCTTAATAAGGCTAAAGGTAGGCATTGTACCCATGACATTTGGGTTTCAACCATTAATTTGGTCAAAGTTCTCTTTAAAGTCTGGTTTATCCTTTCTACACGACCAGAACTCCATGAGCTACCCCTTGTTCTACATTCACATACAGATGAAAGGGTTTTTTCTAGTGAAGGTAAGCTTAAAGCTGGTATTGAGGCTAATTTTAACTTTAATTTTTCTAATTTATCAGCATCTTCCTTGGTCCATTTTATATTATCCCCCTCTGTCAATTTTTCATACAAAAATTTTACTGCCTGTGTGTACTCCTCATAATCTACAATATCCCAACAATCTAAGTAGTTTTCTGATTTCCCTCTTTGAAGAGGGAGGTGGAAGGGATGGAATTCCTGCAATTCTCTCTGGACTGAGCTTTCGACTACCCTTACCTATCAAGTGTTCAAGATATTTTACTTCTAGTTCTACAAATTGCAGTTTCTCTTTTGATACTCTTAATCTTTTTTTTCTCCCAGAAAATTTAAAAGCTTTATTGTAGCTTCTCTAACTTCAACTTCATCTTCCCCAGATAGTAGAAGATCATCCACATATTGGATAATTTGTATTCTAGGAGGAGTGGAGAAGGCTTGCACTATATATTTTTTTTTTTTTTTTTTTTTTTTTTTTTTTCTAAAGCTTGCTCAAATAAGTTTGGAGATTCCGTGAACTCCTGCGGTAATTTCGTCTACCTGAGCAGTCGCTGTGGTTACTAAGGGAACGGAGCTCGGGGCTGCAAGGGGGGAAGGGAAGGGCATAGCGCCGAGGCTTGGTCCTCTAAGGGCGGAGCATAGGCGGGGTTTGCTGCCGGGACAGGAGGAGGGGGCAGTGTCGGGGGATGCCAGAGGGGAGCGTGGCCAGCTTGCATGGGGCTGGTGGCAGTTGAGTCAACGACTCCCGGCAGAGACAAAGGAGCGGCGGCAGCGCCCAGCGCAGCCGGCTTAGGCAGGGCAGCCGGGGATCGGGCAGTGGGGGAAGCGATTGGAGATAGGACGGCTGGGACCGACGGGCCCCCCGGCCCGGTTGGGGCTGCAGCCCTAGACCACGCGTCAGGAGGGGCCCCCGGCACGGCCCCCAAGGCGGCTGCAGACCAGGCGGCTGGGGCAGACAAATTCACCGGCGGGGCCGGGGCTGGGGTGTATGCGGGGACCGGCACAGATGCTGCGGGCTGCGAACCGGCGCTCGGGACGGGAACCGGGGCAGGCGGGGCTGCCGGAGGCTGCGAGCCCGCGCTGGGGGCGGGCGGGGCTGAAGCGGGACCTGGGACAGGGGCTCGGCCGCGGACGGATAGAGCGGGAAAGGAGGGGGCAAAACCTGCAAAGGATCCCACTCTATTTTCTTCTTTTCTTCTTGTTCCCTTCCCTTTTCTTTCCCCTTTTTTCTTTTCTTGTTTCGTCTCGGGCGTTTCTGATACATTAAAGATTTTTATTCTCCTAAAATCTCCTGTCTAACATGTGGCATATTCTCTTTCTTCAGGATTAAACGGTTCTTTTGAATTTACAAATATATTTAGAGCTTGACAGATCCAGTTCTCAAAAGAGCCATATCTTGGCCAATAAACGTGGTCAGATCTTATTTCCTTCTCTGCCCATTCTATCATGCAAAATTGTATCATCTTTACCTTTTCCTTTTTTTTTTTTTTTTTTTTACAAGGGTTTTTATCCCAGTTAGCTAACATAATGCCAAGAGGGCTATTTTGAGTTATTTCTGTTGGTAATTTTTTTTTACACTCTTTTTTTCTTGCTTGTATCCAACTTACTGTTTTTCTGTCCTATTTTTCAAGATTTTATCTATTCGTCCCCCACCTCTGTTTTTCACTTTCTCTTACAACCTAAAGACCACTTCTATCTATGCACACACACAAAAATCCCTTCTATCACACACAAATACAATACACTTCCCTCTAAGGAGATATAACAGCCAACATTACATGTGCTTTCTTCCATCTACTCTTACTTCATTCCTTCTTCACTTTTATACACTCTTTCACACTCTTAGGACATAAAGCTTGTCGCCAGAGAATCGTGGCTCTGTGTGTCCTCCCCCTATAGCTGGGCCTCTGAGGAGGGCTCAGAATCTGGTCGCCCCAGGTGCCGATCCACTTATGAGGCTAATTTGCGTGTCACTTACACTTTACTGCCCCCCCCACTCCACACGCCAGGAGAAAAAGGGCTGAATTGCAGGTCACACACACGCTTTTCCACAGCCCCCCCACCCGCCCGGGGAAACTATGGCCGGTTTTGCAGGTCACACACACTTTGCCACAGCCCCCACCCGCCCGGGGAAACTGAGGCCTATTCGCAGGTCACACACACACTTTGCCACAGCCCCCACCTGCCCGGGGAAACTGAGGCCTATTCGCAGGTCACACACACACTTTGCCACAGCCCCCACCTGCCCGGGGAAACTGAGGCCTATTCGCAGGTCACACACACACTTTGCCACAGCCCCCACCCGCCCGGGGAAACTGAGGCTTATTCGCAGGTCACACAACAAAACAACAACAAAACAACAACAAGGTACCTTTTACTTTTAAATCACCTATTACCATTTTAGGTGTTACTGGCCAGTCCCGGTGCTCTTGGATATCCCCTCAATCTAGCTGTGTTGTCCAACCCCAGATGCTCTTGGGCACTTTAGCCCTCAATCTAGCTGTGTTGTTCAACCCCAGATGCTCTTGGGCATAACCTCAATCCGGCAAAACCCTGGGTGCTCTTGGCACAATCCCTCAACCCAGCAGGTTTCAGTCCTGGATGCTCTTGGGCATTTACCCCTCAATCCAGCAGACTTTTTTGCTTCATCCTGGGTGCTCTTGGGATATTAATCCCTCAACCCAGCAGGTTTCAGTCCTGGATGCTCTTGGGCACTTACCCCTCAATCCAGCAGACCTTTTGCTTCACCCTGGGTGCTCTTGGGATATTAATCCCTCAACCCAGCAGGTTTCAGTCCTGGATGCTCTTGGGCACTTACCCCTCAATCCAGCAGACTTTTTGCTTCACCCTGGGTGCTCTTGGGATATTAATCCCTCAACCCAGCAGGTTTCAGTCTTGGATGCTCTTGGGCACTTACCCCTCAATCCAGCAGACTTTTTGCTTCACCCTGGGTGCTCTTGGGATATTAATCCCTCAACCCAGCAGGTTTCAGTCCTGGATGCTCTTGGGCACTTACCCCTCAATCCAGCAGACTTTTTGCTTCACCCTGGGTGCTCTTGGGATATTAATCCCTCAACCCAGCAGGTTTCAGTCCTGGATGCTCTTGGGCACTTACCCCTCAATCCAGCAGACTTTTTGCTTCACCCTGGGTGCTCTTGGGATATTAATCCCTCAACCCAGCAGGTTTCAGTCCTGGATGCTCTTGGGCACTTACCCCTCAATCCAGCAGACTTTTTGCTTCACCCTGGGTGCTCTTGGGATATTAATCCCTCAACCCAGCAGGTTTCAGTCCTGGATGCTCTTGGGCACTTACCCCTCAATCCAGCAGACTTTTGCTTCCTAGGGGTCCCACCCCTTTTTTAAAATTCAGTCCCAGTTTCCCTGGGGGGGTTCTCTCACTCTTCTTATCACTCGCTTCGTCTCTTTACTGGCCGTCCTTCTCGCGAAAGAACGGAAACGCAGCGTCAGAAACTCCGCACTCGCTTAGCAGGTCTGGGATAACCAGCTGCCTCTCATTCACACACATTCATCCCCCCCTTTAACCGCCCCTCCAAACCAATACTTACCTGTCCTTTGTCCTTGGGTCTTTGTCTTCGTGTACACTTTAGTCTTAGGGGCTAACTACCGCGGTTTTAGGGAATCTCTTCCCTTTCTTTGTTTTATTGTCTCCTCTTGTCCATTGATCGTAACCTGCATCTGCCGGTCACAGCAGGAGAACACAGAGCGAGGCTGCCAAACTGGGCAGGGCGCGCCGTCCTCACTCTGATTCCCCTAAGGCACCAGCAGTGAGGTGTTATAACCATCCTCTGCTACCATAATTGTGATAAACGCCGATCACTTGTTTTAAAATTTTAAAAGTTTAATAGTAAATAAGATGGTTATAAAAATAGAATTAGAGTAAAAAATTTAACAGTTTTAGAGTTAGGACAATACAAGACAATAAAAACAAAGTTACAGACGTCTGGGTGCCTCTCCCGAGCTACAAGCTCTGAAGAAGGACCCCTGTTAACAAAAAATTATGTCTTAAAAGCAATAGCCTGTTGAATATTCATACAATTTATACATAATGCATAAATTCCATTCTAACTAAGAATTGTCTCTGGTTAGTATCACTTTTTTCCTTTAATCTCTATGGCGTCCACTAGGCTGAGAAAAGCAGGAGGAGCTGGTCTCTTCTGATAAGAAAGTAGTAAATTCTTTCTTCTTTGAAAGATTTATATTTTCCTGTGGTTGGTACATAAAAACTACATTTTAACTACAAAACTACATTTACCATACTATCAAAATATTAATACCACATTAACAATTAGCACAACATAACACATATAGTAAATATCTTGCGTAGAGCCATATAATATGCACTTTTCACACCGTGGATAGTTTTTGAGCTCTTTCCAGCAGCAGTTCAGCTGCTGCGTGTGCCCTCTCATCCAGGCACTGCATCACCGCCTGAATTTGCTCAGTCAGTTCCTTTAAACCAATCATGGGTTCTGCCGGGGGAAGCACTGGTCCATTCTCGAGGCCCTCCTCTAATTCGTCCGGCAGCGGAACAGCGTCTGGGGAAGGTGGTCGACAGCAGGGGTCACCCGTTCCCCTCTCTTGGTCGACCAGTATCTCTTTGGGCACAGCCGGTAAAGGGGGGGCAGTCGGCACATGCGTTGTGGGAGCGGCGAGGCTGGGAGCGGCTCTGGAGGCTTTTTGAAGCATTTCGGCTACCGTACTACACTGGGTTGCCGTCAAGCCTTTGATCGGGGGGGGGCGCCTTGCTTCCAAGAAAAGCTCCAAATTGGCTTGGTGGTTGCGGCAGCGGCGCAGGAGTAGCGCGCCGGAACTCGGGCGATGGGGGCGGTCTACGGGCCGGAAGCGGCGAGCCGGGCGTCGGCCAGCGACGGTACCGGGGCGCCGGGGGCCGCGGGAGGGCACGGCAGGGGCCCCGTGGCACCTCCCCGACTTCGCAGGGCCGGGAGGTTGTTAAGTGTCCATTTCCCCGCGCCCAGTTAACTAGCTTGTGCAGCACATTTTCTGCTACTGTATCTCCTCTCTCAGAGAGTATAATAATAAATAATTTAACTGCGGCAGCAAAGTCGCATTCCATGCTTGCCGTCTTCCGTGGGGCACGGAAGGGAGTACTCAGCACCTTCCACCTTTTTTCAAGAAAACTGCCCCTCTGCTCCCCTTATCAGCTCAGCCTCGCAATATGAATTTGCAAGGACGGCGAGCTTCTACCTCAATACTTGCTGCATCTCTTGGTAGATCAGCGTCTTTCCGCTGGTTTTTTTTTTTTTTTTCTTTTTTTTTTTTCTTTTTTTTTTTTTTTTTTTCCGAGGGGGTCTCACCTCAATGCAGCTGCATCTGTTGGCAAGCCAGCATCTTTCTCCTCAGCGTCCCACCGCTATTTTTTTCCCCCAGGTCCTCACCTCAAGGTCCGATGTTCTGCGCCAATTAAAGGTGAATGTTGCGGGGAGCAGCCAGAGTCAATCACGCTCTTCACAGAAGTAATGGTGAATGCTCGTTTATTGAGGGTACACAGGGTTCTTTTATACATATATCATTCTTGTGCATAAGCTGTTCACACAGCATTTTACTACTTGCTGTTGGATACTTCTTGGCGTCCACGAGCCCCAAGTGGCTATACTATTGGCTGATGTTATCTGCATAAGCATTCCTTTGCAGTTACCTGTTTACACTTTGTTGGGGGGCCAACGGCTTGTTCCCAGACTATTCGTCCTTGACAGTGCTAAAATAACAGAACTTTCCCATCACTGTAAGGCCTCTCTGTGTCTATCTCCAAAAATTCTTCTACATCGGGGAGTAGGGGACCCTGGTTTTGTGCTCTACTCCCCATTGCTGCAGGAAGCTTCTGAACTCCTTGGATGTGTACGTGGGTCCATTATCAGTTTTTATTGATTTGGGGATGCCCAGGAAGGAGAAAGCCTGTACCAGGTGTTTCATGGCATCACTAGACTTCTCCCCTGTGTGGGCAGAGGCATAGACAGCTCCAGAAAAGGTGTCCACAGATACATGGACATACCTTTGCCTACCAAAGGACATGATGTGTGTCATGTCCATCTGCCATACCTCACAGCTGTTCAATCCCCTGGGGTTCGCTCCTGCACTCAGGGCTGGGAGTGCGTGTTGCTGGCATGAGGGACACATTGACACAATTGCCTGAGCCTGCTCCCGAGTTAGGTGGAACTGGCGGACTAGGCCTGGTGCATTCTGGTGAAAAAGCTAGTGGCTGATCTTTGCTTGTTCAAAGATGTTTGGGAGTGGGGCCATCTCCACAGGCGCAGCAAGAGCTTCAAGGGCCCTTCTGTTGCCCTTGGCTATGAATCCTGGTAAATCGGTGTGTGATCTGATGTGCATCACATAAAATTGTTGCTCTCGGTGGGAAACCAGATTTACTAGGTTTGAGAGCAAGTTGAAAAGTGCAGTGTTGGAGACCTCACTCAGTACAGCCTGCTCAGCTCTGGATACTACACCTGCTACATAGGCCAAATCTGTGACCAAATTGAATGGTTCAGGAAACTTTTCAAAAGCTCTAACAACTGCAGCCAACTCAGCTACCTGAGGTGATCCTTCCACCTCAACAATATCTTTTTCCCACTGCTGAGTTTGAGGATCTTTCCAAGTTATTACTGACTTGTGGGATGCTCCGGACGCATCTGTAAAAACGGTTAGAGCCTTCAAGGGCCTCCTGCTCTGAACACTTTTTAATGACAATTTGAACTGAATTTGTTCTCTGAATAATTTGTGGGCAGGCCAATGAATTGAAATTTGACCTGTGTAACTATCCAGAGCAAACTGCAAAGCTTCATTTTCATGAAGCAGGTGCTCCAACATTGCTTTTGTGATTTGGCCCAAGTTTACCTCAATTGGGATGTGAATACACTCAAAAGCACATCCTGCCAACTCCCTGATCCGGGTCCTGGCTTTCCGGATCACTTCTGCTACCAGTTCCTGTGGCCTGGTCATTCTTTTGGACTGGTGGTGACTGAGGAAAACCCACTCTATGATTAAGAGGGGATCCCTACAGTCTTTGTCCTTTTTTGATTTTTCCACTCTTTCCCACTGAAAAATCATTCTGTGGAGGTGTGGCAAGTTTGCCTAAAATGATGAATTTGAATGGCGAGTCTGATTTGCACCTGTTGGCCTGTCTGGTGGCCATACAGACCTGTACCTTTCCTAGGGCTGCTCGTGCCTCTTGGGTGAGGGTCCTAGGAGAACTTAGCTCCTCTCCCCCTTTCAACAGATTAAAGAGGGGATCTAGGTCCTCAGTGGTCAGACCTAGCCAAGGTCTCACCCAATTTAAAGATCCACACAGCTGCTGGACATCTGCTAAGGTCCTGATGTTAGTTTTGACAGCCAATTTTTGTGGTACACTGGTCCGCTTACCAATCTCCAGACCCAGGTACTTCCAAGGCAGCATCCTTTGAATCTTTTCCTCCTGAAGCTCGAACCCTGCAGCAACCAAAGAATCGATTGTCAGGTCAAGTGCGTGGGACAGTAAGTCATCATTGGGGGCACACACGAGCACATCATCCATGTAGTGCAGGATGATGGCTTCTCCCGCAGCTGCGCGCACTGGGGACAGCAGGGAAGAGAGGTACCGCTGATGAATGATTAGCGAGTTCCTTGCCCCCTGGGGAAGGAATTTCCAGTGGTATCTTTTCCTTGGGGCTTCTCGGTTGATGGTAGGGACCAAGAAGGCAAAACATGGGACATCGTCAGGTTGCCGAGGAATCTGGAAAAAACCAACTTTGATATCAATAATTGCCAAATCCCAATTTTGAGGCAGCATCACTGAGGATGGCATCCCTGGCTGGAGAGAACCCATATCCTCAATGACATGATTAATTTGACGGAGATCATGGAGGAGCCGCCACTTGCCTTTGCCTTTTTGATAACAAAGACCAGGGAATTCCATGAAGACGGGGTTTCCACAATGTGGCTTTTAGCTAGCTGTTCATCCACTAGTTCCTGGAGTGCCTTCAATTTTTCTTTACTGAGTGGCCACTGCTCTACCCAGACTGGTGAATCAGTTTTCCAATTGAGTTTCTGGGTAGGGTGCTCTTCAGTGGCTACAGCCTGAAAAACCAGGGGGGCATCTGGAATGCCAATCGTGACCCCCCACTGGGCCATCAGGTCTCTCCCCCACAAGGGCTCTGAATAATCTAAAACAAATGGACACAGTGTAGCCAATTGTCCATTTGGCCCCTTAATTTGCACAACACTCTTTGATTGTTTTGCCAATTTCATTCCCCCTACACCTTGCACATGCCCTGCTATGTTTTGCAGTTCTCAATGTGAGGGCCACATCCTTTCTGGTATGATCGTTACAATCACACCTGTGTCCAAAACCCCCTTGCTGTTTATGACTACCCCACCATGATGGACCTCACACCATATTATGAGTTTGTCCCTCCCAATAGCCTGTGTGGGGCAAACCTCAGGGTGTTCTTCGTGATGTCTTTCTCAGGGAATGGGTCAGGTGCTGGAATTGCCTGAGCTATTATCTGCCCCTTAGGGAGAGACAGGGGTGGACGGACACAGCGCAGCCAGAGAACTAGTTGTTCAGGGTTTGATGAGATGCAACCTGGGAGGATCTCGATCTCTCTTGGTGTGTATTTGGTGTCCCCAAGGATGACATACTTACTGCCAGCGTGTTGCCAGGAGCCTGGCACCTGCAGATCCAAGGAACCTAAATGCCAGTCTGTGTCACCTAGGTGCAAGGACTCTGTCAGCTGCAACCTAAAAGGCTTTCAGAAACATTCAGTGGTTAGATTGGGTCTGCTCACATCATGATCTGAAAGGATCACATCTGGTGACTTCTGCTGAAAAGCAGAACTGATTATAGCAGGATTAGTTAATTTAACATTTGCATTTTCTAGTTTTTTCTCCCCCCTCCTCGGACTTGCCCCATTTATGTCAGCACGCTGGGCAAGCCGGCGCTCATCTTTTAGTTTTTTGAAAAATTCCCGTTGGGCCCTCGAGACCCCCCTGCCCCCATTGTCCTGAAAGTCCAGAAATTGTCTCTTTAAAGGGCATTGAGATGCCCAATGTCCAGTCTGATCACACAGGAGACACGTTGTTCTCTTGGGCGGTGGTCATGGCACAGGCACAGGAGGCACAGTGTCTGAAGCAGCGGCTCTTTGTGGTGGCTTGAATGCATCTCTGGAACTGTGGCTTTGGTGAGCTGTTATGAAGGGAACCTTCCTGGCACACACCTGGAGCATGTCATCTAAGGTTGGAGCTGGTTCCATGGGGAGGCTGAGGATGGCTGCCTTGCACTGTTTGTTTGCATTGGCTAAAGCCATTTCCTCGAGGACCTGTTCTTGGGCTTCTTCTTTCTTAACCTGTTACTCGATAGCTCGGGTTAATCACTCCACAAACATTACTAAAGGTTCTGATGGAAGCTGCTTTATTTTACTGTATGGTTGGAAAGGGCCATCGGGCTGGATTGAAAAGAATGCTTTGGAAGCAGCATCTTTCATGCACTCCAAAACAGCTAAAGGAATTTCCTGAGCCTGCTTGAGGGCTGAGACCCATTCACCATCACCACATAGATGTTCTAATTGAACTGGGAAATTGTTATCATCAACAGCCATTTCAGGATTTTGCCAAAGCTCGGGAATTAAATCTCTTAACCTTTTTTTTCCATGTTGTTTCCCAAAGTCTAAATTCTGTGGACGAAAGGAGGGACGAGAAAAGCTGTTGGAGGTCAAAAGGAACTATAGGATTCCCTGCTAAATTTGCTTTTAAAAGGTTGAGAAAGTATTCACTTTCGTGTTCAAATTCGGTAAGAGCTTTGCATAAATCCAGAATCGCTTGTTGGGGGAAGGGGTCCCAATCACCATGGACAACACCCCCTCTTTTTGACCATCGATATGGGACAGGGGTAACAGAAAAGCTGGGATCGGTTCCTGCTTTCGGGTTCCCGGCTCCCAGCCACACTCCCCCGGGTGTGGAAACTGGGACTGTGGGTGGGGAAACCATGGGAACCAGAGGCAGGGAGGGGCTGGAGGCTTGACTCACAAGGGGCGGAGTTGGAGGGCGGAGGTTTGAGGGTAGGGGGTGGAGTTGGAGGAGAGAGCGGTGCCAGGGGCAGTGCCAAAGGGAAGGAGGGGTCTGGGAAGAGGAAGGGGTTGTTCAGGTTACCAAAGGGATTGTGGGAAGAAGGAGGGAGAGGCAAAGAAAGAGGCTCCGCATGGCTTGATGCCACATGGCCTCTACCATTTTGGGGAACAAAGGGGAAAAATGCCGCATGGTCCCAGCCATCTTGTGGACCCCCCACAAAACCGAAACTAACTTGGGGATCACGAAAATGGGGATTTTGGGCACCCAAACTGTCTGCAAAGGCAAACCAAACATGGGATTTACAAACTGGGGAACAAGGGAGGTTTGGGGTAGGTTTAGGGGTTTCTCAAGCAATCTGGCCAGGATTACTCAAGCAGGGGGAATCAGGGATTCGGGGAAAGCCAGGGGAACTGCAGCTTCCCTGCACTGTCTCGTGGGCTGCTTTCTTCAGAGTATTTGAGCTTGGGGAAGGGATTTTGGGGTTGGGAGAGGGAGAAACTGAGGAAACTGGGGAAAATTCACTAGGAACTGGCTGTTTCTTCACTTCATTTTGCTTTTGCAATGCAAGCCAAATTTGCAAACTCCAGAGAGCAAAATTTGCAGTTTCTTTATCCTTAGGGGAGCCTGATTCAGCCAATTTATTTGCAACAGCCTCCCAAAATTGCGGGCTGCTTATTTTGATGTGCGGAGAGAAGACTCTATAACTCACAGAGTGGTTATGAGAGTAGGTATGAATTTATTCAGCGCTGAGGTGCATGGGGATAACTCCTCAAAGACATGCACACCTGGGAGCTTCGTTTCTCCCTTTTTATCTCTACAAACTAGGGTTAGACGATACGCCTAATACATATTTATTTCCTAACCCCACCTGTCCCCGCTTCGTATTAAAATTAGTTCCACGCCTATTTGAGGCTGCGCACTGCTCCTTATTGATCACTCCAGTGGTCGTCGGGGGTCTTTGGGGATGAAGCACATAGTCATCCTCTGAGTTGAACTTTTCAACTTGTCTCCTTGCGCATGCTCTGTTGTTCCTTTGGCCATCTCCTATATCATGTTTCCCCGTTTGGGGCCCAAAGAACGAGTAGATAATTAGTACCAGGTGGGCATAACAGTGACCAGAGCCCTAAAGGAGGAATTTAGAAGTCCCACTGGGGCCAGAGAGAGAAGATTGATCTGCTGGGGGGACTTGAAACTACTATGTGACAGACTGGTGCTTTTAAAGAAGAGTTCTCTGTTAATATAGTGTGCTCTTGCCAGGCACCCTTGCTTTATTTTCTCTGTCTCAGTCCCCCCTTTTCTAGAAAATCAGTAAATTCTTTTACTTAGCAATACTGACGCTTTTTCCTTTCCCAATCCACCTCCGCAGCCCGCCCATCTCGATATGTATCCCTCATTGCATTACCATAGGCTGCTGCTAGGGAAGTCAGTGCCGCTATCCATTTTAACATTCTCCAATTCCAAACAAGCATTGCAATTGATAGCACCAGGCTTATACCTCCTAATGTCAGTATGACAATGATGGGGTGGCAAAGTGTGTTCAAAATCCCAGTTGCAGTCGGCGACCATCCAAAGAGTGCATCCCACCAGTGGTGATTTGTGTCTTGGTTTACCCTTTGTAATACTTTGCTTATCTCTTTTACATCATGATAGACAGTAACCAGAGTCTTTTGCTCCTTTTCTTGAATCTCTTTCAGGATTTCTGTCAGGACTTGGTGGTTCATTAGTTGTCTTACTAATGTAAGTTTCATTCCAATGGGTGCTGGTGATAACTGATGGTACATTGTGTAATTGGATCTTATCAACTGGTGGGATGTAACCGGTGCTAAATATGAAAAATCACACCCTACAATCTTAACAAAATTACAAATACAAAAATTAGAATAGTTCCTAGTAGTCAAGGTTACATTGTCATCATCTATTTCTACAGAAACACATGCAGTTCTTAAACATACACAGCCTAGGCCAATATATACAAGCATAGTCTTTTCACTAGTATCTGGATGAATCTCAAAGTGGCAATTGTTTTGCTCAGTGTCTAGGCATATATCTTGTGCATCAATCATGTTAGTGTCACAGATGAACCCTTGTTGTTCCCGGGTAACACACGACTCCAAATTCACAGTTTGCCACTTTTCATTCATTATCCGGGCCCATGCTCTATGTTCTGAGGGGTAGAGCACTGTTTTTTCATGATTTAATCCTAATGCAATAATAGGGTGGATATTATAAATTGTGGCATTGCGTATAGTCAGTACAAAAGTAGTAGCTATTTCGGTGGTAGGGTCATAGGTAAAATTTACCAGAGTCCACCAAGACTGAAGTTTTCTTTCTAGGTTGTTTGCATTGTCCCAGACAATTTTCCGAATTTCAATTGGAAAAGTACCTTCATTTCCCTCCCTTATTACTAGAGCAACAATTGATTGTATCCATAATTGTGCCTGTATGCAGCTGAGGGCTAACGACACATTGTTTTGGGCTATATTTAGTGCGCTTATTATTAGCTTATGGTCCTGGTCCTCAGCTTCTTTCCACTTTGGTAGTATTTTGGAAATTTCCCATTGGTTAGTTCCTAGTGCTAATAAAGAGGATTGTAGGGGTTGTCTTAGCTTTATCAAATCATTTGTGGCAGTGGCTAATTTGTTCATTAATATTTCTGAGTCGATTCCATTTAAGATCCCCAATCCTGTTCCTAATATTCCGGTTAAATCTCTTCTCATTCTGCCCCTGAAGTGCACTTGCTTTTGTAACCATGTTGTCCAGCCCTTGGATGATGTCCTTAGAAAAGAGGAACAGGCTGGCTGAATCTCAGAAATGTTTGTTTGCATTAGTACTTCAATACGCTTAAGAGACCACTCTGGATTAAATAACAGTTGTTGTTGCCCCGTATTCCTTATTACATATGGGCCAATTTCATAAATTTTGTGTTCAATTTTAGGTGGTGTGGTCTGAGCTTGGGTTACAGTTGATTTGGTTGTTGCAATAGGTATAGTTGTTATTTTAAATTTAAATGAGAGCCCTTTATTACCACGACCCCAAAGGCAGAACACATTCACCGTCTGTACTAACGTAAAATTATACCAACAATCCAATTTACTTAGACGATCACAAATTTCCCGGTGATAATCTGTAGGAGAAGTTGAGACACTAATTTGAATTGCCTTTTCATAGTTAGTCCCGTTAATCATTCGGCATCCCACTCTGACTACCTCCCCTATAGTCCCTTGAAGAGTCCACAACTTTTGTTTCTGCCATTCTTGCTTTTCATATATCTGGTTTTCATGCATAACCATGGTTGATAGGTTTAAATCCTTTATATCAGAATGATTTCCCATGGATCCAGTATACTGAATGAAAGCTTGGGACCAAGGCCATTCAGCATTTTTCTGGTTAGAGACGCTTTCCAACTCTTGGGTTACACTTATAGCTACAGGCAAAACAAACAAAACAATTCTACTGATTGAATTCCTGTATGCTAAATTATGGAATATTCTCAACCACAGTGTATTCATTATGCTCGAGTGAGTTTTAATTTCAGTTCATTGTCACCCGGGATTACTTTCCAAGGAGTTTCCGGAGCCTTCTTCACTCGAGAATGGTGAATCCAGGCACTCTGTTCCTTGATTTTAACTGCAGTGAAGGTGGTGAGAAGCACCTGTGTCTTGGTTTGAAAAGACAGGTGTCTGCTAAGGAGAGGCAGGCCTCTCCAGGAAATGAGGAATTTAAATCCTTCTCTCCATGTTATTATATTTTGGAAGATTAAAAAAAAAAAAAAACAAAAAAAAAAAACTTTTCAGTCAGAGCTATGGGGAAAAGGAATAACAGTCTTTTACTAGTAAATATAACAGGACAGACAAAAAAACCAACAGCAATTATAACAATAGTAGAACAGAACCAAGAACCCCGAGGGCAAACGGTGGAAGCTCCGGCGCTGATGGCTGGAAGCTGGGCGTGGCGGACTGTCCTCCGCAGGCGGGGGGGTGTCCTCGGCAGGCAGAGTTGGCAGTGCCGGATAAGCCGCAGCGGCTGGACCCGGGCTCACCCAAAATCCAGCAGGACAGCGAAGAAAACTCCGAATTCCTGGGTGCTCCAACAGATGGTAGAATTCCCAGGGCCAGACCCCTCCGTTACCCGTGGACTCCAGCAGCCAGCAGTGGCCCGATCGGTGCTCCCCCTGGAAGAAGAGAGCCACGAGATCCCCCCACCCTCGGCTCTCTCCGGGAGCTTTTCTCCCTCCCCCAAAACTAAGTTATCAGTTCTTTTGTCCAGGTTAAGCACTCAGCACTTAGTCTCCTAGCAACTTGGGAGGGGGAAAAAATTCTACAGTAAACTTAACCCTCAACAACCTGGAATGGTCCTTCCCACTGTGGCTCCAAAGTTTTTTCTGTAAGAGACTTAACATACACATAATCTCCAGGCTGTATGTCATGCACTGGCCCATCCAGCCCTCTGCTCCGAGTTCCAGCCACATGCTTCTCAATTGCTTTGAGCTGTTTGCTTAAGGCTATCATATAGGCAGTCAGCCTCTCCTCCCCTACCTGGGTGGACAATCCCTTTTGCACGCCATATGGTCTCCCGTAAAGCATTTCAAAGGGACTTAATTTTTCCTTAGCTCTAGGCTTGGTTCGGATCCGCAGCAATGCCAGTGGGAAAGATTGAGGCCAGGGTAAATTAGCTTCTTGTCCCAGCCTAACAATTTGCTGTTTTATTAAATGGTTCATTTTTTCCACTTGGCCACTTGATTGGGGGCGATAAGGGGTATGGAGCTCCCAGTCTATGCCCAGGTGACCACTGATTTGCTGTACTATTTTTGAAATAAAGTGTGGCCCCCTATCTGAAGATATTGTGGCTGGAACTCCAAAGCGTGGTATTACCTCTTGTAGTAATACTTTGGTTACCTCCCGGGCTTTGGCAGTTCTGGTGGGAAAAGCCTCTGGCCACCCTGAAAAGGTATCTGTTAAAACCAGCAAGTATCGATACCCCCCTTTTCTTGGGAGTTCTGAAAAGTCAATTTGCCACTGTTGTCCAGGCCCGTGGCCTTTCCCAATTTGACCTAGTTTTGGTTTGGGAGTATTTTTGGGTTTGGTCTGGAGGCAAATATCACACTGCCGGGTTACCTGGATGACAGTAGAATATAAATTCCTGGCAGTAATCTTTTCAATTAGATAGTTATACAGGGCTTCTATTCCCCAGTGTGTTTTCTGATGCTCTTCTCTTACTAGAGACCATAACAAATGAGAAGGGATGACTATTGTCCCACCTGCAGTAATAGCCCATCCCTCTTGGTTATACTTTCCTCCTTGATCCTGAATTAATTTTCTATCTTTTCTGGTATATACTGGCTTACCTTCCAGGGAGACCTGTCCATCAGGAATTAAGGCTCCCTCGATCGTTATCTCACCTTTTGCTGCTTCTTTTGCCTCTCTGTCCGCCAGCTCTTTCCTTCCTCCAATTCAGAGCTCACCTTCTGGTGTGCCTTGATGTGCATAATTGCTACCTGCTCAGGTAGCTGGACTGCTTCCAGTAGCTGCAATATTTCCTGAGAATGTTTGATGTTTTTCCCTTGTGAGTTTAACAGTCCCCTTTCTTTCCAGATGGCTCCATGTGCGTGTTCAACCCCAAATGCATATCTCGAGTCTGTATAAATGTTTACTTTCTTTCCTTTCGCGATCTCTAGAGCACGGGTTAGAGCGATTATCTCAGCCTTTTGTGCAGAGGTATCTGTTGGCAAGGGTCCAGATTCTATTACTTTTCTGCAGGTGGTAACTGCATACCCAGCATGTCGCTTTCCACTGATGACGTAGCTGCTCCCATCAGTGAACCAGGTTTCTGCATCATCCAAAGGGGCGTCCTTCAGATCCGGGCGGCTGGAGTAGGAGGCTTCGATGGTCTCCAAGCAGTCGTGGTGTACTGGCTCCCCTTGATTCCCACTGAGGAAAGAAGCTGGGTTGATGTTAGTTACAACTATCTCTACATCGTCTTGTTCTACCATGATGGCTTGATATTTCAGGAACCTTTGTGGGGAAAGCCAGTGCCCGCCCTTTACTTCCAGGACTGCAGACACTGTGTGAGACACAAATACAGTCATTTTCTGGCCCAGAGTGAATTTGCATGCCTCTTGAATATTCAGCACCACAGCTGCAACAGCTCTGAGGCATCCTGGCCATCCCTTGGCTGTTGTGTCTAGTTGCTTGGAGAAGTAAGCAACTGCTCTCCGGTATGGACCCAGGTCCTGGGCCAGTATCCCCAGGGCGATTCCCTGCTTTTCATGGGAGAACAGGAAAAACGGTTTACTTACATTCGGGAGTCCAAGAGCCGGGGCTGACATTAGAGCATTCTTCAGCTGATGAAAGGCTTGCGTGGCCTCTTTTGTCCACTGGAGGTTTCTGTTCCCATTTGTAATGAGTGCATACAGAGGTTTCACGAGCAACCCGTAGCTGTGTATCCAGAGCCTACACCATCCTGTCATTCCTAAGAATGTTCGCAGTTCCTTTACCGTTTGAGGCCTCGGGGTTTGGCATATCGCTTCTTTGCGATCTTGCCCTAGGGTCCGCTGTCCTGCACTGATTTCATAACCCAGGTAGATTACCTTTTGCTTCACAACCTGGGCCTTTTTCTTTGATACCCTGTACCCCTGTAGTCCCAGGAAATTTAGAAGACTTACTGTCCAGGCTACACATGCCTCTTTTGTCCGGGTAGCTATGAGGATATCGTCCACGTACTGCAGTAGCTTTCCCTCTTCTGGGGGAGCCTCCCAGGATTCCAGGTCTTTGGCAAGTTGCTCCCCAAACAGAGTGGGAGAGTTCTTGAAACCTTGAGGTAGAACTGACCATGTGAGCTGGGATTTGCGCCCACTTTTGGGGTTTTCCCATTCAAATGCAAAAATTTTCTGGCTGTCCTCATGGATAGGGAGGCAAAAGAAGGCATCTTTCAAGTCTAAAACAGTAAACCAAGTTAACTCAGGTGTTAGGCATGTTAACAGAGTGTACGGATTTGCTACCACAGGATAGAGGTCCTCAGTTACTTTGTTAACAGCCCTTAAATCTTGTACTATCCGGTATGATCCATCATGTTTTCGGACTGGCAAAATGGGAGTGTTGAACTCAGACAGGCACTCTTTTAACAACCCTAATTGCAAAAAGTTTTCAATTATGGGACTAATTCCTTCCCTATCTTCCTTTTTCAGGGGGTACTGTTTAATTCTAACGGGTTGTTTCCCTTCCTTAAGTTTGATTAATATTGGAAGTGCATTTTTCGCTCTCCCTGGTACATTGGAGGCCCATACTCCAGGAAACACTTGATTTATTATTTCTTCGCTAATTTCCCCCTCTGTTTGAACGGTTGTCAACATTAAACTTAATGCCTCTATATATTGTTCATCATTTACCTCCAGAATGTCCTCCCCATTTTTAAATTTAATGGTTACTTGTAATTGTTCTAGCAAGTCTCTCCCCAAAAGGTGTCTCGGGGAGCTGGGCAGATATAGGAATTTATGAATGCCCCATTGCTTTCCAAGCTTATACTTTAATGGTTTACAAAAATATGCTTTTTCAGGTTGGCCAGTTGCTCCTATCACTGTAACATAATTCTTCCCCACAGGTGCCAAAGTCTTATTTAAGGCTGAATATGTTGCTCCTGTGTCAACCAGGAATTCTACTTCTTTCCCTTTTTCCCCCACTTCCAATTTTATAACCAGTGGATCTTCTGGGGTGAGATCTACCGGTCCTCTTCAGTCTTCTTCCACATATGCAGTCACCTTTCCTTTCTCTCAGTTTCCCTTGTCCTGAAAGCCACCCCGTCTTTATTCTGGGCATTGATTTTTCCAGTGACCATATTTCTTACAGATCGCACACTGGTCTCTGCCCAGCCGGGACGGGCCTTGCCTAGGTGGTCTCTGCCCACGTTTTCCCTTCTCTCTCTCACTTACAACAGCTACAAGCTTCCTCATTCCTTGTTTATATCCTTCTTCCCGGTTACTAAAGACTCTCCACGCCTCATCTAACAAAGTCTCTAAGTTCCTCCCATCTGTTCCTCGAAGCTTTTGAAGTTTACGCCTTATGTCACCTGTAGACTGCCCTAGGAATAAATTAACTAGCTGCTATATCCCTACTTCAGACCCAGGGTCCAGTGATGTGTGACGACGCATAGCATCTCTTAATTTCTCAAGGAATTCAGATGGCGACTCAGAGGGCCCCTGTTTGATTACATATAAGGCTGACCAATTTATTGTTTTGGGAATGGCTCTTTCCATCCCCTTTGCGATCCACTCCTGATAGCTTTCCAATTTTTTCAATTCTGCTGTTCTGTTTGGATCCCACTGTGGGTTTTGGAGTGGGAAATAATCTTTCACATCCAGCTGTTGGGTTTTATAATAATCCTCTGCCAGATCCCCTGCTGTTTTTATGATTAATTGTTTTTCTGTCTCAGTCAGTGCATCCAATAATAATTGCATATCGCTCCAATCTGGATTGTGTTGTTTTATTATATATCGCAGATGTTTGGCTGTGTTAACTGGATCACTGCGATAGTTTTTAGCGACCTTTTCCCATGCTTCCAAATCAATCGTGGAGAAGGGAACTTTAACTAATACCACTCCTCCCTCTGATCCCACTGCCTCACGCAGAGGTGCCTGTAATATGTGTGTCTGTTGTCTAGTCCGGTGTGCAATCGGGAAAGTGTCTGCACCCTCTGAGTCTACATCCTCCTCCTCATCCCTTTCTTGTCTTATGTGGGGAGGCTTAAGCAGATCATCTACCAGGTCTTGTTCCTGGGCCACAGTTTAGTAAACCTTATCTGATTTTGTACATCTTTGCCCTATGCTACATGCTGAACAACACCGTTTAAACCCTCCTCTCTTAGTCTTATTCTCTTTCTCCAGGGCTAACACCAGAGGGTCAGATGGAGCCCTGATCCCACAATCCCTCTGCCATTCGGGGTGATTTCGAAGGGAGAAAAACATATCGGCATATGACACCTCCGTCCACTTGCCTTCTCTCCTGAGAAATAGCATGAGTTGCAATAGCGTGTTATAATCCAAAGTTCCGCTAGGCGGCCACCTCGCTCCATCATCCAATTTATAGAGTGGCCACCAATCTCTGCAAAATCTAATAAGATCTCTCTTGTTCTCAGTTCCCCCACGTCCAGCAATATTTTTCCAATGTGCAATAATACAACCTAGTGGACTCGCTTTGGGGATCTCTTTGCTTTGTTCAATACCCATTATCTCCTCCTCCTTGTTCCGTCCTGTTTTCGCCCAAACTTTTCCTCGCACAATTTCAGAGTCACTTCCCAATTATCTTCCCACACACAGCCCCAATCTGCAGGCACACAATGTGACTTTGTATATACAACCTCCAGAGTTTTAGGTTCAACATCAACCTGATTAAGATAATATTTCAGTTTACACAGGGGGCATATGCCCTGCTGGTTATTAGAGTAACAATACCAACATTTTTCACAATCTCTACACTGCAATAATACCCGTGCCAGATGCCAATGTCTTGATTCTCTGACAGATCTAAGTCTCCCACAAGAACAGGCTATCCCATTCACCTCCCCTGGAATACTTAGGGTCTGTACTGCAGGTTATTCCCAGTCCAAGGCCACCAATCTCCCTGCAGAAGTTCTGTATATTCTTTCTAGATAGACCTGTTCATTCCCTCTCTCTAGCCAATAATTCACTGGATCAATCGATTCCCAGGGATCAAGCCCAAACCACTGCTGAGGAGAGACTCCGTCAATTTGTCTATGCACGGTTGGAACAAATGTTAACCACTTCACACTCAAACATAACACCCCTCGTTCACATCGGGTTTGCCCCACACTGACTCCAGTCGCTTTGCCTTTCTCCGGCCGCCTCAGTCGCCCGAGGTCGGAAACGCGGATAGAGCTCCACAATCGCTCCACACCTCTGGTGCGTCTCACTCACTCACTCACTCACTCACTCACTGAACTTACTCAATGACTCAACGTGTCCGGACTTAGCATTCACACAAAATAGCAGCAAAACAAGGGTTCACTCGACTCACCCCCAGAGTCGCTAGCGGGCTGCTCTATCAGCTCAGTGAGACCCCTTCTCATCGGCCGTGCTATCGGCCGGGGATCGATCCCTCCCCCTCTGTGTCCGGCTTCTCCTTGGCCGGCTGCTTGCAAGCCCACCGGGACTGTGCTGCACGTCAGACGTCTCTGCACGACTTATCAGCTGCCCCTTTCCTGATATTTAATTCATACCTTTATCCGCAAGGCCAGCAGGTCGTTGTCTGTCCCCGCGGTGAGCGAGCCGAGGTCCGGGGTCCCTCCCGGGAAGGTCCTGGGGGCACGCCAGGGAATCCGCTCCTCGGCCGCTCCCACAGCCGGACAGAGATTCTCCTGGCTGGCTCGCCAAAATGATGTGCGGAGAGAAGACTCTATCACTCACAGAGTGGTTATGAGAGTAGGTATGAATTTATTCAGTGCTGAGGTGCATGGGGATAACTCCTCAAAGACATGCACACCTGGGAGCTTCGTTTCTCCCTTTTTATCTCTACAAACTAGGGTCAGACAATATGCCTAATACATATTTATTTCCTAACCCCGCCTGTCCCCGCTTCGTATTAAAATTAGTTCCACGCCTATTTGAGGCTGCGCACTGCTCCTTATTGATCACTCCAGTGGTCGTCGGGGGTCTTTGGGGATGAAGCACATAGTCATCCTCTGAGTTGAACTTTTCAACTTGTCTCCTTGCGCATGCTCTGTTGTTCCTTTGGCCATCTCCTATATCATGTTTCCCCGTTTGGGGCCCAAAGAATGAGTAGATAATCAATACCAGGTGGGCATAGCGGTGACCAGAGTCCTAAAGGAGGAATTTAGAAGTCCCACTGGGGCCAGAGAGAGAAGATTGATCTGCTGGGGGGACTTGAAACTAATATGTGACAGACTGGTGCTTTTAAAGAAGAGTTCTCTGTTAATATAGTGTGCTCTTGCCAGGCACCCTTGCTTTATTTTCTCTGTCTCAATTTGTTCTAAGGACACGTGGAGAAAGTGAAAAAACAACCAGCGAATAAAATTTTTCAACTGTTTCTTTGAACAATGGTTCCCCCCATCATCCAAGGCACCTAAAACTTGGTAAAAGACCTTTTTCTGGGACACAGACAGCCTAGCACCCATTTTTTGGCTCAGATATTAAGATTCTGTGTCCCCCTTGTCTGCGACTGGGAAACCGAGGGAAAAAAAAAACCAAAAAAAACCAGGAAAACCCCGCTGGAGAGAAAAAAAAACAGGAAGAGAAACCTCCCCCCTAGGAGCTGCACAGCATAAACCAATTTGCTTTTAAAAGCAACCCTGAAGGTTTGTCCTGAAGGCGAGAACCTTCCCCCAAAGGGGAAACCTTTCCCTGAGATTTTAAGCCTCTGAAAGTTTTTTTCCTAAGATTCCTGAGTGGGAATCCTTACCAAACTCCAGCATAGTGACAAAAAATCTTCCCAGTCGCTCCCTCTGCCTGAAACTGATCCTTTGGTGCAAAAAGAGCTTCCAGTTTCGGTTCCCAGGGTCAGCTGGCCACACATGTAGTTGCTTTCTTCTGGGAGCAGCTTGCTGTTCGGGGAGACTTCTCAGCAGTCCGATGGGATTTTTAAATCCAAAGGAAAATCACAGCCTCTCTCTGTGGAATCCGGTGTTTCAGGGGCTCCACAGCGAACGCCAAGCCTGACGGGTCTGTCTCTGTGTGGATGGGTCACGTTTTTGGTCTCACGTGCCTGCGTGAAGCTCCTCGGCCACGTGCTCCACACTGGTTCTTTGAGCCTTCTCCTGGGAGTCACACCAGTGGCTTCGAGCACCACGCTTGGGCATCACTTGTGGCTTGTCTCTCTCTCTCGGAGCCCCGGCTCCGTTTTTGCTCTGGCTAGCTCGAGAGACAAACCAGTTGGGAGGATTTTTCCTCAGGGTCCCAAAAACCCAGGAGTGGCTGTGAACCTTTTTCTTTAGAGAGAGCAAATCCTTGTCGATGGCAAAGGAAGGTCTGCACTTGATCCGGGGGGAAATTCAGTCTTTCTTCTGTGTTCCTGCCCCAGCCTGGGTCAGGAGCCCCTTCCCAGTCCCCGAGCCAAGAGACTTATCCCACATGTTGCTCTGGCTTATATCTAGGGAAGGGGCTGAAGGCGGGGACAAGCCACTACCTAATCAAGGACAAGGTAGGAGTGGAATAGGGTTGGATTACATTCCAGGAAGGGGACAATGTGGGAGAATGGGTGGAGAAAAGGGGCAGGGACAAACTTTGGGATGTTACATTTTCCAGGGGAACAGGGGGGTACAGAAGAAACCATTACAAAACCCAATATACAAATGAAATACAATATGAAACCAAATAATACACAGCAACACCCTTATAAGTAATCTCTCTCCATCTTTCTTGTAAATTTCCTTCATGTACCAGAAGGCTAGAATTAGGTCACCCTGAAGCTTCTCCAGGTTGAACAATCCCAATTGTCTCAGCCTTTCCTTAAAAGAGAGGTGCTCCATCTCTTCATCTGTTTATAGTGTGAGTTTTAGGCAGTCTTTAGGAACAGAAATAACCAGAGAAAGAGGGTAGATTATGGAGAGCTAAAATATTTTTTCAAGGGCTCCATGCTTACTAATTTATCTAAGGCTGATGGCATTTTGTCACTGTGGCTGAGTTTATTTCACCCACAGGGTGAAATTCCCTGACTCTATTAAATACCCCCCACTGTGATGGTGGGTTTTGTTAAGCTGTTTTGGAGTTGTTTATCCCAATGGTTCATCCCTGCTCCCCCCTCCCCCACTAAATCAAGTACTGTCCAAAGGTATCTCCTCCACTGTCCCCTTGTCCACATCTCCTGACCCTCCCCTGTGTTAATCTGGGGCCAATCACCTACCTGCCCCACCCTTCTGCCCCCCGGTTTAAAGGTTTGGCATGGGACCCTGTTCTCTTCTCTCTCTCTCTCTCGTACCACCTCTGGAGAAATAAAGATCTCTGAGAGAGCCTTCTCTGACTCTTGCTTTGAACCTAGACACCGGGGATATCCAGGACCAGGAGAGCAGAAAGCAGTTCTGCTCTCTACCATTACTTGGACTGCTTGCAGTCTGAGGATGGCACTATTGACAAGCGTGGCCGTGGAACATAGCTAGCTGGAGCCCCCCGGCCCCTTGTCGTAACCCTACTTCATCACCCCCTTCATGCCCACCGTCCCTCTGTATCACTGTACTCACGTATCTCATTCTATCAGTCTATGAATATTCATCCTTTACCTGTGTCCTCCCAAGGCTCTGTTTAACATGTTGTCTCCTTTCTTAACCCCTCTTGCCATGGTGCTGTTTATCTAACTCAACAACTTGTGATTTACTCATTTCCATCATTCTGTTCCACAGCACAACTCTTCCAGAAGCACCTCCCTTTGCCTCAGTACCCTTCTCAGCCCTTTGGAGGGTCACCCTGACAGTCCCTACTTTCCTTTGTACATATATTCCCATTAAAGTTCGCTTGGGTATAGTAAATCCTGGTCAGACAGTAGGATGATGTGCCTGGCACTGGAAAATTTGAGGACATGGAGCAGATTTTTTGAGCTCTCAGCCACATTTTGGATATAGTTGACTTTTTCCTGAACAGTATCCTGGTACATGGCATTTGAAGCTGTTTGCTGCCCTTAGTGGCAAGGACATAATATAACTCCACAATAAAAATAAATAGCAAAATCCACATAGTTTAGTGCTGTAGTCAGATCCTGCAGGTGGCCTTTGTATTAAGAAAACCAGGATATTTGTGAGATTTCTGTTCAGAGTTAGAAGTTTTGCTAGGAACTTTCAGCTGAATTGCCTTTTAGGCAATTCTAGCCATGGAAAATGAAGGTATGGAAGCTATTCCAAGCTGTGAAATGCTTGTGCTGAAGCACCAGACAAGGAGAATGGTGCAGGTTTTGTAAAAGTGTTGTGTTGTATTGCTTTTAGAGAATGGCGGCAGTAGTGATTAACAGTATATTCCGTTCACAGCTGTAGATCCTAATTTTCCGGTGAATCAGACTGGTCATAAATATTAGAAATTAAGCAAAATTATTTAGATATTTATGTTCTCAGTCTTTGCAGGAGATGGCAATTCTGTATCACCTCACAGAAGGGTGTCATTACTGGCTGTGATAGGCCATAGTGTAAGGGGCACAGGAGTGTGAAAGGTATTTCTCCTCTGCAGTAATACAAGATAAGGAATTTTTCTTTGGGTTTTTCAATATAAATCCATATTGAAAAATCCTGTAAATATTTTAAATGTAATCTTGTGAGTCTTTTAACTCAACTCCATGCATCTTTGTGCATGTCAGCCCAAAAGTCTTCATTAATCGTATCATTTGAGTGAAAGAAATGTAAGCATCAACAAGAGTTGATGAGACAGTCGCCAAATGTAGAAAAATGGAATATGCTCAAGTCAGTCTTGATTAACAAAAAATGCAAGGAGGTGCCATAATAAATACTAAGGTACAGAAACAAGAGTTCTAATCAGTTATCTAGAAGCATCTACCTTTAATCATTTTAAAGTAAGAATAATTCATCTAGCCATGTTCCCAACTAAGGTAGTTGAAATGTTGAAAAATCCTAACTTTTCTATCTTAACAGTTTCAACACCTAGCACACTGGCAAAAGAACTGTTTTATCCCAGGAGAAAATGAAGACCTTTTAAAATTTGGTGCTGGGAAAGACCCTGAAGCCCCCTACATGTAAGAGACAGATATGTATGATGCAACTGCTATTGCAGAAAAATACTGTAAAGTAAGCACAAACTTTGATGCTTCGATCACTTGGAGTAAGTTTGCCCAGGCCAGTCTCAAACCTGAATACAGTCAAGAACTAGGATCACATCTCATAATGAATTTTACGCCAGATTTCTGAAAGCTGAGCAGACTCTCATTGCAATCAAAGCCCTGGTATGTGCTTCAGCAGCTAGGGAAGGCTGGGGAGAACACTGGGAAAGCCTGCGGGACTTAGGTCGGAGAGAGCCTAATCTTGAAGAAGGTTGTAAAACCTTTTTGCACTAAGACGGGAAAAAGGCGCCAGGTTTGTGGCCGGGGTGGGACTCGAATTCGGATCCTCCTCGGGCCGCGCCCCCAGGCACACCCCCGCGGCGCGCGCGTCCTAGTGATCGTTGCGGCGTTTCAAACACACACACGCTCCTCCCACAGCCAATCAGCGCGCGTAGCGCCCGGGGGCTGTCGGGAGCTCTCTCGCCACCGAAGCAGTGCCAGGGTGTGTACCCATCGCGCATGCGCCTTGCGAGACGGGCGGTGTTGCGCTCCTATCCTCGCGCATGCGCAGTGTGCGGCGGTGGTGGGTGCGGAGCGCGGTCGGCACTGAGGGAAGCATCGGGCGCAGTGGGAACGCTCCCTCCGTCACCGCGGGCAGCGGCACTGGCAGCAGTTGCTGGAGGAATTGGCCGCCCCTGAGCCGCCCCCGGGATGCGGCACTGCTGCGGCCGCCCCCCCCGCCGGGCCTGGCGCGCTCCCAGGCTGAGCCTGCGGCGCCGCCCGCGGGGCCTGTAGGGCCGGGACAGCGGCGGCCCGAGGAGCCGCGGCGGCCCGAGGAGCCGCGGCGGCCCGAGGAGCCGCGGCGGCCCGAGGAGCCGCGGCGGCCCGAGGAGCCGCGGCGGCCGCCGGCAGTGAATGGGCGCCGCGGCGGGGCGGGAGGAGCCGGAGCCGCCGCCGCCGCGATGGCTCAGGAGAAGATGGAGCTGGACCTGGAGCTGCCGCCGGGGATCGCCGCGGCCCCAGGCGACGGCAGTGGCCTGAGGCGGTCGAACAGCGCCCCGCTCATCCACGGCCTCAGGTGAGGGGCCCGGGGGGCTCGGCTCATCGAGCCCCGGGGTCGCCGCTGCCCGCCGGCCTCGCCGCGGGCCTCGGCCAGGCCCGGCGCTCCCTCAGCACCCTGTGGATCGTGTCCCTTGCCCCGCGGGGCTGGGGCCGCCAGTGCCCCCTTGTCCCCCCTCGGCTCACGGAAGGTGCTCGCCGTGCTCCCAGAGACAGCAGTGCTCCTGTTCAAATAAAATGTTTTCATCGCTCTGGAGGCTGCAGCGCGTGTCATAGTACTGTGGAGCTTTAAGTAAAGCGCACCCAAAAAAGCTGTTCATACAACTTTGTTTTCTCCCCGCTGCAGTGACAACTCCCAGGTGTTTCAGCCTTACGTGTTGCGGACTCGCAGGAACAGCACAACAGTTATGAGCCGTCATGGAGTGGTGAGGAATCTTAAGCATGTCATGTTTACACACAACAAGGAATAATTGGAGTTGAGAAATGAAGTTAAATTTGATTTGTATTTGCACTAAGTATCCTAGCAAGTTTCCAAGCTGCAGAATAAGCATTTTTTCACCTCTAACTGCAACCTATAATGAAATAATACTGGTGTGTTGACTGTGTGTCCCCAAGAAAAGAGTAGTTGATGTTGTATGTGACGCCCCATATTAAGTCCAGTTTTAAAGTTAACTTAAGCCTGACTGTGTTAGAAGAGTAAGATTCTGTCAGAATTAAAAGTCTTGAAAGGGTGTTTTACTTTGTTGTGAAAATGGATGAGGGAGTCACGGTTCTTTGTTGACCTGTTTGATATAGTGCTCTCTTATCACAAAGGCAGAACAGTAGACCTCAGAAAATCACTGAAAGAAGAGGAATTTATTTGTTGCTCTCTGTTATAAGTCTGGTAGTATACACTACTGCAGTTGTTTAACTTTTCAACGATGTTGCATTTCTTTTTTTCTACTCTCTCCTTGTCAGGTGAAGGATTTATGTGCTCCTTCCACTGAATTTTTTCTGTCTTGTCTGAGGGTAGTAAAGATTAAATATTGCTGTTCTCAAAGCATTAAAGTTCTGACATAAGTTTCCTCTATGTCTTCTGTTCAGGAAAGGTGACAGGGATTTTTAATTCAAAGTCTTCTGTTGTGAGATTTCTTAAGAATCCAGAATTTTGGAGCTCATCAGTAGGTGTGACATTGGACACACGGCCATCCTGAGTGGGAGCTGTTGGCCCATTTATATGTGATGTTAGAGTTCCAGAGAAATTAGATGCATAAAATTGTACACAATTGAAAAATTGCAGAAGTTAAGATTTAAGGAGTGTTGATCAAGACTGAGTTGAGGCACTGTGATTTCTCCTTTACAATAGCCAGCTGGTTGAGTAAGGTGCCCTACAGGAGTTTGTCATATCCTGGGCAGTGGGGGACTGTAAACAATCACAGTTTCATTTGTAGTATCTCCCTTGTCTAAGTGGCATCTGTAGCTATTTGTGTACTTGAGATGCTGAGCAGTATCTGCCTGCAAGTCAGGTCCATGCCACTTCCTGAGTGAAACAAGGAATTTGTGAGAGGTAAAACAAGTCTTTTCTCTTGAAGGTCAGTGTTTGCTTTTTTGCAACATTGTTTGAGTCATCCACATGTAGTTGTGCGGCTCATTTTGAACTCCCTAAGAATGTAGCTGATGGTATGTGTATGCAAGCAGTTATGTGTAATTTAATCATTGTGGCTGTCACTTTTTTCCAGTTCTTGTCATCATCTCCTATTCGTATTCCTAGCAGCCGACTTCATCAGATCAGAAGGGTAAGTGGAGTTTTTATCTGTGTATTCAGTAACAGAATGAAAAGTACTATATGATATAGAAGTACTTGCACAGTGGGGGTTTCTTTCCTATTGAATTTTTCAAGTACTAAAGAAAACGGAATATTTCTTAATACTTAATTTCAACAGGGAAGTAGCCTTGCAAGGCTTATTGTTGTGTTTAAGATCTCTTGCATTTTAGAAGTATTTAATTTAAGAGAAGAAGTGAGCTGGACTGGTGGCTGTCCTGTCTTTCTGTAGTGGTTCTGCTGTTCATGTTTCAATCCTGATGGCAAATAATGGAATCACAGGTATTTGAAGTACCTGTGATGAATCAAATGTTATAGAAAAACTTATGACATTTATCTCTTGCAGGAGGAAGGAGTGGATTTAATGAACAGAGAAGCAGCACATGAAAGGTGATTGTTACTGAAAGAAGGTGATAAAATAGCCAGTTATCCTCTTTGTAGCTACTGATGGGTTTTTTTGTGTTCTAGGGAAGTGCAGACAGCAATGCAGATAAGCCAGTCATGGGAGGAAAGCTTGAGCCTGGTAATCTTTTTATAGATGTTTCCTATTTAATTCTACTTTTACGCTGAAATGACGATTTTAAGGGAAAGAGAAGAATTAACTGTGAAAATAATTTAAGAAGAATTTAAGCTCATCTGCTTTAGCTACTTTGTGCATTTGACCCAGTGACTTTCCATTAGAAGGTTGTGCCTTGGATTTAAAGGTAATGTCCTTGCTAGTGTTAAGTCTGAAACCTTGTATTCACAGAGCGACAATGACTTGGACAAGTCTGAGAAATCTTTTTCCCCAAAGAGAATAGACTTCATTCCAGTTTCACCTGCACCTTCACCTACAAGAGGAATAGGAAAGGTAGGATAAGTGAAATACCAAGCTGAGACAATGTTTCAGAATTCTAGACCAAGCTGAACTGTCAAGATTTGTAACTTCACAAATTGTTCCATAGTTTAAAAAAACCCTGAACAACACAACCGAACAAGCACCAAAAAAGCCAAATCTGTATTTTGTTGGTTTCTTAGAATCAAATGGTTGCCATCTGGGAGCCTGCAGAGTTTAAGGATGTTTTCAGTTACTGCTGTTTGTGCAGTGTTCAGGTGGGTTGGGGATCTGGTTCTAGGGAAGCTGGAAGAGGTCATGAAAATATTCATGGATAAGATCTCCAGGTGCAGAAGTGGGGGGACTCTGGGGAAGAAGCACCAAAATTGGACTGCAAATCTGTGTGGTGAGAGATGAAAATGTGTCCATCAGTTATGGAAAGGAAGGCACAAATGTACTCTGAAGGAGGACTTGGGTGTGTTGAACTCATACTGAAAACTGGTGGAAGATGCCAGAGAAAGAGGTGGATGTTAGATAAACTACTTTTCCAGTGAGGATTGGAAAACTGAAATGTAGCACAGAGAAACTGGCACCTGGATTTGAAGATGGGCTGCTTGACCTTGTTTGCACCCTCTTGTGTGAGTCTGCTTTTGTACAAAAAAGGAGCAATCTGTGTGCTCCTCCCAGATTGGTGCATGTAACAGCCATGTATGAGTGCTGGATAAATGTGTTCCTGGGAAAACATTGATGCTGGCAGCTGGTCCTGTACTTTTGGAATTCTGACTAAAGCACTAGCAGATAACTTGACAGAAAGATTTTTGTGTTTAGCTAGAAGCATTCATGGGCTAAGATCAAATTAGTTGCAGAAGCACAGAGCTAAATATCCTGTTTTACTCTGGAATATTGTCAGTTTTCAGGTCAGAGGTATTTTGAGTAAACTCAACTTGTTTAACAAGCCCCTTGATTGAAGTAAGTCCTGAGTACTGTACTGCTGTTTCTAAATGTAACAAAGAACAGAAACAATTCTCTTATTTAGAGAACAGTGTCTATTTCAATTTTACTTCTCTTGTGGGTTTCAATTTTAGCTTAATCTGAGCAGAATTGCATGGGCCAGTATGTTTTTGTAAGTTAAAATCTAATACTTGTAAGATTATATTTGGTAATCTGTTGCTAGTTTTTCTTTAAGAATAAAAAGGGAATAGAAGAAGGGATGTTTGTTTGGGGGGGTAGAGTGTAACATCTGAGTATTTTAAAGGAAATTCTGAACTATCTTCATTTGAACTTCTTGCAGCAATGTTTTTCACCATCATTGCAAATGTTTGTGAGCAGTAATGGATTACCTCCAAGCCCTATTCCCAGTCCAACAAGGCGATTCTGCAAGTAAGGATTGTCTGTTGTGCTAACATTGGAATTTAAGCCAAAGATTAATTAAAGATGATGTTAAGGCATTAAAAGACTTCGGTTTTACAACTGCTGAAGCATTGTCACATAAAAATGCTCTGAAAGTTCGACCTTTACCAATGGCAGTTCTATGTGTGTGTGCTCTTATAGAGCATGTGTCAACTTTAGACTTGGTAACTTGAGGGGAAGTTCTCAGGTATTTCAAATTAATTTTGTCAGCAGATTACTTCTATATAAATACACTACAAAATTTAGAAAAGGATTGAAATGAGGATGTGATTCACTAAGGGAAGGAGAAAACCTTACAAAATCTACTACAACTTCGTGTGGCAGATAATCTGCTCTACTACGCAGTCTGTATTTGTTATCTATGTATTTAGATTCCACAAGAATTCCAGTTGTGCAGGAATAGTTTTGAAGAATGCATCATATGCTGTGGTTGTGTTGATTTGATGCAAATTGGAACCTTTACAGGCCAGACTCTCAGTATTCTCTCTTCAGCAGGAGGAGTCAAAGTCCAATCAACTGTATCAGGCCCAGTGTTCTTGGCCCCATTAAAAGAAAAGGTATGTATTTACCTTACCAGATGTTTTAATGTGGATGTCGTTTTCTAGCTGGATACACTTTTTTATTCTGTAAATATAACGTACTTGTATCCACAGTGAACTGGAATTTGCCAGGCATAATTCAAAAATGCAATGTAAAGTAGCTAGTCTAAAACACAGGAATAAAAAACTTAACAAACAGCTACTGCTTGACAGAGGCAAACTTTATTATACATCAAATTAAATGTCAGAGCTTACGAATGTTCATAACATTCCTACAAGTACCACTGAACAGTGCACACCCTTCAGATCATCTTAGGAATGTTGCTTATCATGCAGTATCTTCTAAACTTAGTACTGAATGTTTTCACTCTGAAAGTTCAGAAGGTGAGTGTTTAGAGAAATGGAATAGATCAGTGCCCTTTCCTCCTGAAGGGGGGAAAATGCATTCTTTCCTGGAACTGTTGCATGTTAGAGATTTTCAAGTGACATCCCCAAACAAATCTCCGTAGTAGAACTGTAAGAATGAGATATTCTTAAAGTATGCCTTTAGCTGTGCTTATCCTTTCTGCCTTTTTTTTTTAATTATTTTTTTTAACTTAGGCATTCTTAACTGCACCAAAAATGTTGTTTTATTGTACAAGACTTACATTTAGGCTTTGAGAAAAGTTACTGTTTGTTTGGCTTTTTTTTTAGTACTGCTTGTCCTGTCAGATAAAGAATATTGTCTAACTGATATTGATTTGACAGGAGAGAGAAGTTTTCTCATAGATGTCAGTTCTATCTTGGCTTTTATTTTCTGTGAATTTTAGAGGCACTAAAATTGAACAAAAGTTTATTAGGCTAAATGATCAATAAGGAATAAATATCCACACTTACACTTTACACAAATTTTAAAAGCAGTGCAGGTAGAGAGACAGGCCTTTCCTCACCAAATCCATGTGCTCCCATGGAGCATCTTTTACAAAGTGGAGATACAAGTTTTCCTTTTCTTACATTTAAATGAACTTACTTTCTTTTCCCAAATACGTGGTCTTGTTTTTTCTGAATTGTAGCAGTAGATTTATAGTACGAGAAGGAAAGCCATGAACTGAAGAACTTTTCGCTGCCATAGGGAATTAATATCGGTGGACTCTGCAATGTGTTGTAGCAGTGCAGATTTGTCTCTGTGAAATTTAAGGGGCAAAAGTGTTACCTAAGTTGATGTTTTGTTCATTTTTCTGCAAGACCAAGTATTTTATAAATGTTTTTTGCCTATTCTGCTTGCTAGAAGCAATTATTCCTTGCCTTAAGACAGGAATGTATCCCTGTGTGCTAAAGGAAATGAAAATTTTGGAAGCTACCAGTCTTCTATAACATGTAGCAGTGTGATTCTGTTGCAGAATGTATAGACTGGTTTGCTATAATGCTTAACCTCTGTCACGTTTTCAAACTGACTCTGCAACTACTGCAAAGTGTAGGTAAAAGCGAGAAAAATTATTGCCATTTCATGCTTTTTTTTTTTTTCCCCAAAGTAAGAATGAAAATATACTGTAGGTGCAAGGGTTTTTTTTTTAATTTTCAAATTCATTATATTTTCAAATGTGTGTTGTAGAGCAGCTATTAGTGAGCCAGCTCATTCTCACAGCAGATTATACTAAACAGATTACATGAATTCTCCCCATCATATTTAATCTCTTAATGTCTGTAGATGGTTACAGGTACAAAGACAGTCTTCTCCAGGATGAGTAAGTGGAAATGCTTCCACATGACAGATTTATTCCATTCAGCTTCCCTATAAAAGTATACCCGTGCATCAGAATTCGTTGTACAGGGGAGGGTGAAACTGAACCCTGCTGTCATTCTTATTTTCATAGTCACAATTTTAAACTTCATATTTTGACTTATTTCAGTTACCTCATCTCAGCTGTTTACTTAAAACTAAGTTGTGGTAATTAACTTGCTTTAGATTATTTTGTCTGATTGCAGTACAAGTAGCAAGTTTTATGTCTTTGAGATCATTGTAGCCCCTCAGATACTGCTGAAGTTTTAGCTAAGGATGGACTGGATAGTCTAACAACAGCTATCACCAAATTAATGTCTTAGCCAGGTGCTTGGTTGGCTGAATTAGAGAACTTGTGTTACAAATGCAACCTTGGAGTGTTGTAGGTCAAACCTCTCTTACAGCAGACAAATATTAAATGGATATTCCAGAGACACAAGTGAGTTTGATTATTTACACTTTTCCTTAGGTGAAATGGAAACTGAAAGTCAGCCAAAGAGACTTTTCCAAGGAACAACCAACATGCTTTCTCCAGATGTTACACATCTGACAGATCTCAGCTCATGGTAAAATATTTTGTGTGCCCTGAAATGCCAAAACAGGGAATGTGCATTTATCACAATCTTTCTATTTTTTTTTCCAGGAAACAAATACTTTGTATGTATCTTGCAGATGTGTATTAATGGGAGCTAACCTGTGGTAGTGTCCTGTGACAACAATGGCCCTTCTCCTTTGATCCATTCTTCCTGAACAGACTCTAGCCTAGATTTTGTGTATCAAAGCTTTTACACTGAATATAATTGTTACAAAATCCCTGCTGATTCATAAGCAAAGTTACTTTGCTTCATCATTACAATATGTTGTAGACAGTCATCATACAGTGTCTGTGGCACTTTGCTAAATACTTAGAAAATGTGTGTGAGTACTTAATTGTTCTTGTCCCTAAGTTCATGATTTTTAGAGTTATCTTTATTACAATCATAAAATACCAAGGGGTTTTTTTTGGTTTTTTTTTGTTTTGAGTCAGATACTAAGTGTTCAAAAATATCAGCTGTTATTACTGTAATTTCAGTTTACCTACAGACTTGAAACTGCCTAGATGGTTTTTTTCCATGTTGCTTCCCCCTAAATTGCAAAAGCATCAATTTATGTGCCCTCTGGGATCTTGTATCTAGACTTCAAAATCCAAACATAGGAATTCTGTGAGGAAAAATAGGTCTCGATCTTGCTTTGAGTAGTGCCGTGTTAGAGCATACCAGCTAATTAATGACATCTTTGCTGCATTGCTGATTAATTTATTATTTTTCCTTTACTATAAACTTTTAAGGTTTTATATTTATTTGTTGTCACCTCCTTTCCACATCTGATTAAATTCAGCTTCATAATTTATCCTGCATGTTAAAAAAAAAACCCCAATAATTCTGCTCCTCATTCCTGTGAGGAGCATGAATATCTCTAACATGCTACAGAAAACAAGGAGTTTTCAGGGCTGCCAGTCTTGCAGTAAAGACTGAGTGGTAGTATAGGTCTTCTACAAGTCCTGTCCAAGGGGGAAGCACATCAGCTTTGTTCAGAGCCTCATGCCCCTGCACTAAAGGACCTTTTTCCCTTTCCCCAGCCTATCTTCGGATATTCTCGATGGGAGTAGCAGCAGTGTTGACTCTTCTTCTGATTCCCTGACTAAAGGCAGCATTACCACAGAGTCTCCAGTGACTTGCTCCAACTCCTGCTCCTCGTTCATTCTGATGGATGATTTCTCACCCAAGTGACTTTATCAAGTCCTGAGTCAGTGTCTGGCTGTGCTGTCCCCTTCCTGTACACTCGTACAGAGAAATGAACTCTGATCCTTGAACCATTCATATGAGGTTTATTAAAAGGAGAAATTGTTGTTACTGTAATCCTTAGCTACTTTCCAGTGATTTTTTTTTTTTTTTTAATTTATCCATTTAATGGACATTGTAGACCATATTAATGTCTGGTTTTGCAAATTTATTTTTTAAACAAGATGTCTGCTGATATTATACTAACTTTTGCTTTCAGGAACTTGCATATACTTTTTGATTCCAGGAATAGGTATCTACCTATTAGTGTTGCAGTTTTTAGGAATGTACTTCTATCATTATCATGGTCACTATGTCTAGGGAAATAACTTGGTTTGGAAGGATTTGAAAATACTAATTTATTCTCTGGCACTTCTACTATTGAGTAAAATTATTCTTGCCTTTTTTTTTTTTTTTTTTTTTCCCAGTCATTAGCCTCAAATTCCTTTATGGAAGGGAGAAAATTATTTTATTTTCTTAGTGCTGCTAGTCATTTTTATGAATTCATTTACAGAAGACCACATTGGGTGTGGAAATCTCACTCTATTACATTAAACTAAAAACCCCACAGCAAAATAACTAATGACTGTCACTTTTGCCATCAGTGAAGAAATAATACTACTCTACAAACATGATTAAATTAGCTGCATAGTTCTCTTCCCAGAACATTTGTCCTACAGATTGTATGAAATAAGGTCATTATTCAGCAAGATTTGGCCAGGAAAAATTAATCCACACCTTAATCGAAGACACACAGTGCAGATAACTAAGTTAATTAAACTACTGTGTAGGAGAACCATGTATGGCACCATCGATGTCTCCTGTGGCATTGAGGTCATAAGTATTTTTGTGCCTTAGGGGACATTGTTACAAAATGATGGAATGTAAACCAGAGGGGTGGGTGGGGAAAGTCTTTTGTGTACAGCTTGTTTATAGAGTGCTTACCCAGGTCTGTCGGTGGTGCTGCTTCCTTTAGTGTTCCTTTCCAAGGTGTGGAGGTGCTGGGGCAGAGTTGTCCCTTTGTTGGTCATGAGCAGAGCAAGCAGCTCAGAAAATGTTCTATTTCTAAGGAAAAGCTTTGGATTGGATACGAGCTCTGCAAATTGCTTGGTGAAGGAGTTCTCTTTGAGCTCTGAATAGTCTTGATACAGTACCTTGGTCAGTCTGAGGTAGGAACAGATATTTTACTTTTTAAAGACTATAACGGGGCAAAATAAATCTGTTTGTAATCTACTGTGTTATGCTATTTATTATTTATAACTGTAAAAAGGCTGTGGTGATGAATTATAGTATTTTTTTATGATTGAATAAGTTTTTTATGTTCAGTAATTGCTGGCTGGTTTGTATTTAATATGAAACATTGTCTAGCAGAATCATAAGCTTCCATTTTTGAATGTTTGTAACATAAATGCTTTTGTTACCTAAAAGTACTTGTGATCTTTCAGAAAGAAAATAGCACTGAATTTAAAGTAAGATTATGTGCTTTAGATGTGGGCACAATCTCTGGCAATACTGTCTGGTTAAAAGGGGAGGGGGAGAACCATATTTTTTTCTGTTCTGAAGAAGCCATTGGGTATCCAGAAGACATGTACATACCAGATTATTTTTAAAAGTGTTTCCATTAAATTGTAAGGAGTACCAGAATGGGCCAACAGTGGCACTAATATTTGTATGATCATTTCCACCTGTGGAGCATTAGTTCCCCACTTCAAATAAATGTGCATATTGTAAAATACTGTCCATTGGTGCCATTTTTAAATGAGCTCTACAGTATTGAATGTTAATTTTGTTTGTATATGCACAATGCTATTTCTTGAATTTTTGATGTCTTAAGTCAATTATTTTTTTTATTCATGCCTGTATCTTCTTTGCCTTCTTGGTGCTTAAAGAAGGCTGCTTTTTCATTTGCAAAATATTGATAAACAGTCTGTGATAATATCCAACCCCGTTACCTGTGCCCCAGTTCCCTTCTACCGTGCTTTTACTGGTACCGTGATTTGGAAATCTGAATGAGGGATGGCAGGAGGGGGAACCTATTGCATGCTTTCTTAAACCTGAGAAGACCATAGCTATTGCTTAATTTCTGCTGATTTATCTGTACAATTGATGTATTCCAGATTTGTTTGTTAGTGGAGAGTCCTGAGTGCTGACCTCTGTAAACATTAGAATATAAGCTGCATAAAGTGAGCGCACAAATAGTCACTCTTGTTACAGCAGTTTTTTGTAGTGTTCTGGCTATTCCTCACTTGGAAGGTCTTGTAAAAGACATTGCTCTTTTATAAAATATATACGTAATGCACACACTTGCCGTGTCTGTTGTTTCAGAATGAATGGATGTCACTGTGTAATAGGCCCAAGGTAAGCCCAGGTTCTCTTTCACACTCCTAACACAACTTGTTCATTTTGAAACAAAGTTTTCTGATATGCTGATTATTGATACTTGCACTTAACTGCATTTGAGTTGCCACTGATTTAGGTGGTTCATTGATACTGTAGCATACTCTGACTAAAACTAAAAGTTGCATTTCTGGATTTGTTACCTGCCTTGTCTGAGGGAATTAGATACCAGTTGGGAAAGAAGGCCAGAGGCCAGGTGGTGCTTGTAGTCAGTTTTAATGTATAACTATTGACATTTAACAACTGGTTTTTTTATGACTTCACCAGACTTATTTCTGCTGAATTGCCATGATGAGTGAGAATTCCTGTCTTTCCCTCACTTCCTTTTTATGAGATCATTAGTGCATATCTGTTGCTGAGAATCACAGTGATGTGTTACCTTTAATGTTGTAATAGTTGAGAACTAAGTTCAAATACCTGTGTAATTCAAGCAGCATTTTAGATGGACTATTTTTAATATGTTAATTAGCACAGCATTACAGCAACGGTCTTTGTACAGCTCATTGACCAGCACTGCCTTTAGATCATAACCAGAGCACACTGAATCCTCATTTCATGGGCTTAAAATGCTGGGAGGATTTTACCAATGGTTTAGAAAAATGTATGTCAGCTGTGGAACTCTGTTTTGATAATATCAAGTGTTCTGCATCAGGAAATGGATCACAGTGTGCATGTTTCATTCTCCATCACTGAATTTCAAATTGGGGGATCGTGGGCCCAAAAGCCTGTATTTAAGGGGCTGTTTTTCTGACTGTATGTGATTAAATACTTTCTCCTACAATTAAAGTAATTAAACTGTCAGTGGGTGAGAATGAAATCTGAATCCTGCAGACTTTATTGGAAAACTCATTCTTGAAAGGCTTGAGGAACTCTATACTGCATAAAAAGACGAAAGCGGGATTTTTAAAAAAATTATTTTGTATGTCATGATAAAAATAGAGAACTAATTTTAACATCTCAAAATGCTAAAAACATTTTAAATGCAAGGCTGTAGCTTGGCATGTTTCTCCAGGCAGGTCCACATTGGGAGCTGTTTGCAGAGGTGAACTTGAGTAGGTTCAGGCAGATTTGGAAGTGAGGTTCTGGTGCACAAACACAATAGACTGGCCTAGGGAAATTATTTTTTGCAAATATTCACATTCTTATCTGTGGACCCTGCTAATACAATGTGTGACAACAAAGACGAGAACTTGTTTTTCCTGGAAGGAATTTCATCAGCATATAACGTTCCTGGTAACTTCATAATAAAAAAGCTTTGCATTAACATGAGTTCAAGAATTTCATTAAGTCATAGGCCTGTTGCATTTGCTTTTTTGGAGTAAAGGCCAAGGAATATTTTTGGAGCTATACAAACTGCCCCTTGTATTCCAAGGCTATTACATGAATGGCAGCTGTCCATAGTAGATGGAAAGGAACTTTGCCTATCACTGAGAAGTCTCTCTTGAGGCTTGTTAAATAATCCTTAGTAAATTCAGTGTAAGATGGGTCACTGGAGGTACCAGAAGACCCAGTGAGAAGGAAGTAGTGACTTGCTCCTCTAACTATAAATTAAGAGTTTTAGCCTTGAGTTAATCTTACCCAGCTAATTTTCAAAGGAAAAATGCATTTTTTCAGACAACTGAGATGTTTCACAGGGGTCTGCCCTGTTCAGACTTAGAGGAAAAGGCTCCTTTTGGGCAAGTCTAGGGCTGTTTTGCTTAATCCACTCCAAAAAGAGGGAGCTGTGCTTGCCCATCAGAATTGGAGTAGCATTGCCTCAGTTCCAACTGGTTTTGGAGAGGGCAGGGATTTGGTGTTTGGGTTTCCTTAAGGGCTGGTTATCTAATTCCCAAAGGTCCCAACAAGGACCTTTGTCATCAAGCTATAATCAGAAGTAGATCATTTTTAGGGCAAGTCTGTTTTCTGAGGGAGTAATTATGCTGCAGAGCTGGTTTAAGGGTGAAAGCCAGGGTTTGCCTCCTGCTGCACAGACAGGGCTGCTGTTCCTATAAATGCAAAGGCACGGAAGCCACTGTAAAGTGTCCCTGCGCACCTCAAAGCTATCCCTTTAGAGTGGAGTGGGCACTTGGCAGAAGTCTCTCATTTCAATCCAAACCCTTTTTGCTTTCAAGCTGTTTTTTATTACTTGCTCTTAGATCTTAAAGCCATTTGGTTTAACTCTTGCCTTTGATTAGCATGCCAGGGCCAGCATTTTCTTTTTAAACCTGGAGCAGTTTGGTTTGTTGTTCTTGCATTATAAAGTTTGGAGATGGGGAGGAGGTGGGTTCTTGCTATTAACAAAGAATGCATGTTAGCTTGGATGATCACAAAAGATTGTGGGGATTTAAAAGACATGAGCCCTGAAAAGACAGAACAAAGAAATGCCTATTTTTAATGAACCAATTTGGCTGGTTTGATACCAGGCTCTTTCTCTAAACACAGGCAATAGTGTTGGAGAGGATGAAATGGGAAAACCTTACAAATATGATTGCTTGGCAAAAGATCCTAACAGCATGAAACCTATGAGTGAAATAGAAATGAAAGCAAGCTTTGAGATGTAGGATGCCAAGCCGGAAGACAGTGTTTGAGTTAGCTGAAGACAAGATCCCTGTTGATTGAGCAATACCCCTAACAGACAAAAGGATGCCAAAGGTCCAAGGGGGAGGGGCCCTGCCAAGGTGGCAGGGAAAAGGAGTCTAGAAAGTAGCTTTTAGGGTTTGGAATGTAGTGCAATATGGTAATGTAGTAGTTCCTATAGGCTGTATGTAAATTCTGTAGCATTTGTGTCCTGTACTGGTTAGTTAGTGTAAACTAGAATATTCAACACAGAAGGAGATATAATGTGATGTAAGAAGAACTGAGGGTTCTTGGCTCGGGCACGCTTTTAGCTGTGGCTGGCAGCTTAAGCAAAGCTCTTGTACTCACGAACTATGCAATAAACCACATGTTTCAAGAGCTGCCCTGGACTCCAGAGATCTTTCATCGCCATCCCCACTATCTCTCTCATAATTGGTGCCCAACGTGGGGTACGCTGACTCAGCTTTTCCACCTGTGGGAGACTTCTCTGTGGACAGTAACTAAAACGGCCTGTTTTAGATGCCTGAAAGACGTCTTGAGCACGGAGAGCGTTGCTAGCAGCGCAAAGCCGGAGCTCTTGAAAGGTTTTTCCATGGTAGCCCTTGAGCACGAGGGGGCATTGCTGAGCAGCGCCTAACCTTAGCTCTACGAGGACCCTACTGTGTGGGTGAGCATGGGCAAGCGTTGCTGGCAGCACAAAACCACGTCTCTTTAAAGTTGTTCCACTGCAGCCCTCCAGCATACAGAAGCGTTGCTAAGCAGCACCTATCCTGAGCTCTTGGAGGACCCTGCAGCGTGGTCGAGCACAGGTGAGCGTTCCTGAGTGGCACTCGCACCTAAGCTCTTTAAAGTTTGTTCCGCTGCAGCCCTCCAGCATTGGGAAGCATTTCTAAGCAGTGCCTAACCGAAAACCTAGGAGGACCCGGCGGCGTGGTTGAGCATGGATGAGTGTTGCCAGGCAGTGTCTGCACCAGAGCTCTGGGCAGAGATCCAATTGCAGCGTCCCGAGAACAAAGTGCTGTTCTAAGGAGGGACCCAGCTGCGTTGTCCTGAGCACAGACCAAGGTGCCTGGCCAGCGCCTATGCCGGAGCTCTGAAGGACAAACTTGCCTCAGCATCACAGAGGTGAGCAACGAACCGGTCTAATCATGGGGCACAGTTACTCTGTCCCAGAGAGAGATCTCTATAAGCGACTCAAGCCTTTACTAAAATCCAGCCCAAGTAACTTACCAAAACAAGAGCTAAAATATCTCATAGCATGGACCTTAATCAATTTCCCAAATGCTGACCGTTCAGCTGTCTTTACCAAGGACTTTTGGGACACAGTCGGTGTGAAACTTTTTAATAATCTCTCCTGCCGGGATAAGGCTACCGCAAAGCTTCTCCCAGCTTGCAGGGCGCTTGTAGAGACATTTGCTGCAAGGGCACCACCTGCAGCAGCCGCTCTACCAAGCCCTACTTCATCCGCGGGCTTGCAATGGTGCACACCCCCCACCACCCCGCCGGACCACGCGGCCCCCGCTGTCCCGCTGCCCACTGCGGCACCGCCCCCCAACCCCGAGATATCCCCTGCCCCATCAGACCCCGCAGCTTCTCCCCCCCGTCTTTGCCGCTCTGGCCCGCACGGTCTCACAAGCCTCCACGGCATCGCCCACCACTGCCGCTCCCGACGCCCCGCCCCCCCTGCCATCACCGCGGAACCTCCCACTGCCGTCATCGCGGTCCCCACTGCCCCGCCCCTGCCCCCCGTGCGCACCGCTGCAGCGGCCCAGCTCCTCACACACGGTGCTCTCGCACCTACGGCACTACCGGCTGCAACCCCCCCCCAGTGCAGCCGCTGCGCCCTGGGCCCAGGCCCCTGCCCCTCTCGTGGCACCCCCGGTTGTTACAGCTCCGCCGCCACCAATGCTCGGTGGCGGAGTTCCGTGCCGTGCTGCGCTGCCTCCACCACAGCCTCCCGGTCCCGAGTTGCTACATGCCGCAGCCCCGCCTCCACCCGCCTTCACGACCAGTCTGCCGCCTCCCGCCCCCGCCATCCCGGCAGCCATGCTGATGAACGCAGGCCCTCCGCCTCTGCCGTCCACCATAATGCCGCATCACCCCGGGCGACCGTCACTGACCACGCATGCGCACTTGCCGCTGCCCCCGGACCAACTATACCACCCCGCGCAGCGATAGCCAATCATCGTGCCGCTTCCGGGATCACAGACAGTGTATCCCTCCGCCGCCCACGCAATCCCTGCAATGCCACTGCCGCCGCCTCAACAAACCACGGCACCACAGCAGCCGATAACGAGTTTCGTTTCGCCACAACCCGGCTCTTCCGCCTTGCAGCCGTATCCTCCTCCGCCGCTTCCGCCCGCGCCACCGTTCCTGCCGGACCCTGCTGCGATGCTTATGGGCGCTACCACACCGCATCTGCATGTCACCACGGAGCCGCACCCGCCTATCCCGCCGCGCCCGCCACAGCCGCTGTCACTGCTACCACCGGCGCCGCCTAACACCACCGGGTTGCAGCCGCAACCCCTAGCCTACCCCACTGAGCTGACGCCTTACACGCCTCGACCACCTAACTCAACTACATTGCATCTCAATTCTTCCACACTGCCCCTGCCAACATCACACAACGTGGAACGAGAAGGGGGAGGGTGGAATACATCCCTCGCTGCAGCTGCTGCAATAAATACACAGGTTACAGGGAACCACCTTGCCCTTGAGAATGGAGATAAGCCTTCACTTCCAATAGAGGGGAATTCAGAAGGAAGCCTAATTTGGTTCCCAAACAGCTCCACGGTCCCCCCAGCGTTTGAAACTAATTTTTCACCCCAAAATGAGACACTCAGCCCTAATAACTTGCCAGCAGTAATCACAAAATTTGAAAACTCACAGAAAAGTTTTGATAACATCCAAGTAACAGACTGGCATGAAGTGAGACGCCAAATTTGCAAAGAAGAAAGTCTAAATCCTTTAGCCATGCCTGTACTACGCAGTCAACAGCCCAACGGTGCCAACACATGGGCCGCCATCCCAGCTCATGAGATTAAAGAACTGAGAAAAGCAGTAAAGGACAGTGGTATTTGTTCCCCATACTTTAAACAATTATTGAAAAGTACCTTAGAAGGACACACATTCACACCAAATGACTAAAAATTTTGCTAGTATAATTCTTACAGATTCACAATATATGTTATGGGAACTCAAATGGAGAAGGATGCTTACAGAGGTATTAGCCACCTACAGGCAAAGTACTAATGCAGATCTTTGTACACTCACTATGTCCAAATTGGTTGGTGATCACCCTGATGATCAAAATGATACTCAATTGAATCTACCTAGAATAGCATTTGATGATATTAAGAAAATGGCTCGTAGAGCCTTTTTGCAGATCCAGCCTGCGGGGAGTTTTAAAAAAGCTTATAATCTGATTAACCAAGAGTTATCTGAACCGTTCACCACATTTGTGGACCGGGTACTCCAAGCAGCAGAAAGGCAATGCAGTGATGATATAGTTCGCCCAATAATGGTACGTGACATAATTGAGAATAATGCCAATGCAGAGTGCAAAAGAGTTATCAAAGCCTTGGGAAAAGAAAGACCCACAGTGCCTGAAATGATTGATGCCTGTAACAAAATTGGGAGCCCGCAACAAGTGGCAACTATCCAAGCAAATGAACTTGGAAAGACCTTAGGAGAAAAAATTGAGAGGGCTCTTACAGCCCAAACAGCATAAGCAGCTGCTCAAGCTGCACAGGCAGAAGCTAGAGACCAAAAACTTACTGAAATCCTGACTGCCATATACGTAAATTCCCAGCAACAAGGCAACAATATGGCTGTTATGCAAGCTGCAGTAGCTACGGGACCTTGTTATTTTTGTATAAAACCTGGCCATATCGTGAGATATTGCCCAGAAGCCAAAAAGGGTGCACAAGCACCAGATCACTGCCCTACCTGCGAAAGAGAAAAACATGTTACCTAGCTGTATCACCCGAAACATAATGCTAGAAGTCATGTTCCAAAAAACTCTGAGATGAGCGCGCAACGCCATCGCATGACGAAACAAGTAGTGGCACCCCAAACACCCAATGTAAAATTTGTGAATACCCCGACTCTGAAGTGCTTCGTTTCTTCGCCAATGGAATCCCAAGTAATGACACAGGACTGCTGCTCCCAGGGTCCTGGTGTAATTTGGCAACCTCCAAACCAACAACCTTTTTGAAAAACAATAACTATGATTGTATTTCAACAGGCATTACTGGGACTTCACAAAATAGACAAGACTTTTTAGTTATTGGCAAAGAAAGGAATAGTATCCTGGGACTACTTGTTCTGCCATGTATAATGTCTGTCAACTGCAGTGAAGAATTACTAGTGCTAGCCAATGCCTGCTATCTCCCGCTGCACATCCCACCCAAGACCCCTATAGCCACTGCTATAGCACTGCCTATGGGAACTGCGGACCAAATGCCACCACACTATTCTTCAGCCGCTCCTGAAAACCCTGAGGTTTGTTGGGTTCAACACATAAATCATGATCGACCAATCCTGATTTGTCAGTTGTCAAATTGTGGAGTTCAAGTTGATATCAAGGGGATGATTGACATGGGGGCAGATGTTTCTGTAATCTCTCTATACCGTTGGCCCACAGATTGGAAGCTGATAGCTCCCTCAGGCACTCTCACAGGCATTGAAGGTGTCACTCCGTGCTTGCAAAGTGAATCTGTTATTAGTATCACAGGACCAGAAAAAAGAAAAGCATTAATTTGTCCCTATGTAGTGCAAAGGCCCATCACAGTGTGGGGAAGAGATTTACTTTCTCAATGGGGGGCCAAAATTGAAGTGGGTTTTTCATAGGGGCCACTGAAGCACTCAGTACTTTAAAACTGACCTGGAAAACCGACACCTCTGTCTGGGTCGACCAGTGGCCCCTACAAGATAATAAGCTGAGTGCCCTCAAAAAATTAGTAGCCGAACAACTACAAAAAGGTCACATCAAACCCACTAACAGTCCTTGGAACTCACCTGTGTTTGTCATCCATAAAAAGGCTTCTAACACCTGGTGACTGTTACAAGATCTTAGAAAGATCAATGCAGTAATTGAGAACATGGGACCACTCCAGCCCGGCCTGCCTAACCTCTCCATGATCCCAGGAGATTGGCCGCTTGTTATTATTGACTTAAAAGACTGTTTCTTCAACATCCCATTGCACCCAGACGATGCCCCTCGATTTGCCTTTTCAGTCCCTGTAGAAATATGCCTCTTGCTGCTGAGGACTCCAGGACGGTGTAGATGAATGTAGACGAGAGATCTCTGAAGTTGGGTTTTAGAAGAAGGGGTTTATTGTATAAGATGGGAGGCCTTGCTCAGAGCCGCCAGGCGCAGCTGAAGCATGGCCTTGGAAGGTGGGGGTAGTGAGAGATAAGGAAATTCCAAGAGCAAGATGCAAGAGGTAAACAAAGAGATAAGAGGAGAGAAGAAACAGAAGAGACAGAAGAAGAAGAAGGAGCAGAAGAAACAGAAGAAGAAGAGAGAGGCCCACTCTCGCAGCCCCCTGATAAGGGGTCTCGAGGTGGGCTGTAACAGGGTTGTGCCAATGGGGTTACAGATACTTGATACTTCAGGGGGGTGTTACAAGTGTGGGATAAATCATACATTGGGGGTTGTTTTCCTAGGCATCCCGCAGCTAGGACATCTCAAACATCAAAACTTACTTTCAATTCTATCTCAGTTACAGGTTTCACATTCTCAGAATCTAAGCAATCATATTTATAGGGCTTTCTGGCTTCATCCTTCCCAACAAGTCCCAAGTACAAATCTACAAGAACCACTTCAGAGGTATCATTGGCTTGTCCTTCCTCAAGGAATGCGGAACTCACCCACTATTTGTCAATATTTTGTAGCCCGCGCCTTGGCTCCAGTTCGACAACAATTCCCGCAATCTAATATTCTTCACTATATGGATGACTTGCTCATTACAGCACCAACACAGAAACAAATGGCAGAGATTCGTGATAGTGTTGTCACTGAAATTAAGAAAGCTGGACTAGTTATCTCTGAATCAAAAATACAAGAGACTGCTCCCTGGAAATATTTAGGTTGGAAGCTAACAGAACAGTCTATTGCGCCTCAAACGATACAGCTCCAAATGGATGTTTGCACTTTGCAAGACCTGCAACGGCTTTTAGGAGAAATTAATTGGGTTAGGCCTGCGTTAGGGATCACCGCTGATGAACTTGCTCCACTCTTCGATTTGTTAAGAGGGGACAACGACATTAAATCCCCATGATCTCTAACACCTGAAGCTTGCAAAGCTTTAGAAAAAATTACTGATGCTCTACAAAACAGGCAGGCACATCGCTTTATTCCAGATAAACCTTTCTTCCTTGCAGTTTTAGGAGAAGTGCTGAGGCTATACGGCCTCATTTTTCAATGGGACTTCTCTCAAAAAGATCCCTTGTTAATAATTTAATGGATTTTTCTTTCTTACAGGTCACCAAAGACAATCTTTACATCCTTGGAAATGATTTCTCAAATTATCATCAAAGGCAGGGCAAGGCTTCTTTCTATAGCTGGTCGTGAATTTGCAATCATCTATCTGCCCATACGTAAAATCTATTTTGATTGAGCAATGCAAAAGTCAGAAGACCTGCTGTATGCATTACTAGACTATCCAGGTACCTGCTCTATCCATTATCCAGCTCACAAATTGATCAAAGCTAAATTATGCTACAAAGAAAAGCCCCTGCTCAGTGAAGAACCTTTAAATGCAGTTACCATTTTCACTGATGGGTCTGGACAAACACATAATTCAGTAGTAACATGGCAAAATAAAGATACCAAAGCCTGGAATCAAGATGTTCAAAAGGTCGAAGGTTCTCCTCAGATTGTCGAGTTAGCAGTGGTTGTAAGAGCATTTCAGCTCTTCCCAGAACCCTTCAACCTAATCACTGATTCAGCATATGTTGCTAATATTGTTACTAGAATTGAAGGATTTGTTCTAAAGGATGTAAATAATGACAAACTATGTCTTTGGCTCACCTGTCTCTTTCAAATTCTGTCACACAGAACTAATCCCTATTTTGTTTCTCACATTAGAGCTCACTCTGGTCTTCCAGGATTTATGGCAGAAGGAAATGCATGAGCTGATGCATTGGCAACAGCAACATCCGATGACGAAGTTACAACAGGCATTGAAAACTCTACTTCAGTGCTTGCTGCAACTACCTTGCCTAGCATTATTGAACAAGCCAAAATGAGTCATGCATTTTTTTCACCAAAACGCTCAAGCAATCAAACGAGACTTTCACATTACCTTACAGCAAGCACAAAATATCATACGGGCATGCCCCGATTGCCAGCTCGCTCAGCCTCTCCCTTCTACAGGAGCCACTAACCCACGAGGGTTAGAGATCTTACAAAAATGGCAGACAGATGTTACTAAATACCCCCCCTTTGGGAAATTTAAGACTATCCATGTCTCTATTGATACGTTTTCAAATGCAGTTTTTGCTTCTGTACATACAGGAGAAACAGCTAAGCATGTTTGCCAACATTTTTCACAAGCATTTTCTTCTTTAGGTATCCCCCAAGGAATTAAAACTGATAATGGTCCTTCATATGCTTCACAAGAACTAGCTGCATTTTTAAATGACTGGGGTGTTTGACATACATTTGGCATCCCTTACTCCCCCACAAGTCAAGGAATAATAGAGAGAACACATCAAACTCTGAAACACATTTTAGATCAACAAAAAGGGGGGGAAGCCCAAACTACACCTCAAAGGAGGTTGAATGAAGCCCTGTATGTTTATAATTTTCTGAATAGCTCTGCAGAGGAGCCTGATCCTCCCATTTACAGACATTTCTTGAACAACAAAAGGGCAAAACTGAAAGAGCACCCCCCAGTCTTAATTAAAAATGTAGAATCAGGACAGATAGAAGGACCATATAATCTTATAACATGGGGAAAGGGGTTTGCGTGTGTCTCCACAGGAGGAGGACTCAAGTGGGTTCCAGCAAAGAACGTGAAGCCGTACCACGCATCAAAGCCTGCTGATGCCTCCACACCAGCCAGCAACCCCGCGAGTGGTAGCCAAGAAGCAAGCACCCAGACCTGAACTGTGCAGAATCATCAGGAGAAAATGGTCTGCCGGAAACCATTCAAAAAAAGAATGGAGTTTTATTTGGACGAGTGCATGTTGTTTTTACCCTTTTGTTTTAGTTTTAGTAGTGAAGCATTACCTGTAAATCAACCAAAGACGGATGTCTGGGTTGCTTTAGCCAAGTCTGCAGGCTCTGACACCATCTGCTTATCCAACACCAGCCCTGATAAATCCTTTTCAACCTGTTTAGTGGGAGTACCTTTTCCAGAAGGTTTTGATAATGTTACTTTTGAGAAGTATTGGCCATATAGCAACCATCCTATATTTCCAACCCCCAGCCAGAGACACCAAACTTATATTGATAATTCTAAGGTTAGCCAATCCGACCTGCAAAAGTTAGAAATCCTAGGCTCGTTAACTATGGACACCTGTTACCTGTTCCATTTCCTAGGAAAAAATGGCCCTCATTTAAATGTTACCCCATATCACCCCGTTTATAGCAATATAACCTCCTGGTATCATCAAACTAAGCTTCTCATATATGACGAAACCCACGCAGATCGTTTTAACAAACTTCCTATTCGGTTTCCCAAAGGAATTTGGCTCATCTGTGGAGACAGGGCCTGGCAAGGTATACCTTCGAGAATAGACGGTGGCCCTTGTGCACTAGGACAGCTTACAATAATTGCTCCTAGTGTCAAAAAGGTAATCAAAAAGAAAAACAGAAGAATAAGATCCATCCAGGGACACCACTATGAAAGCAACTGTGATAGTGATTTTCACCCTTGGAACTCTGGAAAATTGATTGCTGCAAGTATTTTTTTACCTCATTTGACTTCTGCAGTAGCATTAGGACAGTTAAACAAGCTAGGGTGTTGGCTCAGCAAAGAAGTAAACGCCACCTCTACCATAATCAGTGATTTACTGACAGATGAAGAAGAGGTCAGACATGCCTCTTTACTAAACAGGACTGCCCTCGATTATCTTTTATTAGCACATGGACATGGCTGTGAAGATTTTGAAAGTTTATGCTGTATGAACTTATCTGATCACTGTTTCTATTCATAAACAGTTGCAAAATTTAAGAGATCTAGCTAACCAAATCACAACAAATGACCCATCCTGGCTAGACAATTTGTTTGATGGTTTGAGCTTTGCACCTTGGCTGAAGGAACTCTGTAAAATAGGCTTGATTATTTTAGTAGTAGTAATTGTAGTTTTAGTAGCAATACCCTGTATACTTCAGTGTGTGCAAAAGATAATGAATAGGACAATTTCTAGCATCCTAGTTGTTAATCAGAATGGGGGAGATGTTGGAGAGGATGAAATGGGAAAACCTTACAAATATGATTGCTTGGCAAAAGATCCTAACAGCATGAAACCTATGAGTGAAATAGAAATGAAAGCAAGCTTTGAGATGTAGGATGCCAAGCCGGAAGACAGTGTTTGAGTTAGCTGAAGACAAGATCCCTGTTGATTGAGCAATACCCCTAACAGACAAAAGGATGCCAAAGGTCCAAGGGGGAGGGGCCCTGCCAAGGTGGCAGGGAAAAGGAGTCTAGAAAGTAGCTTTTAGGGTTTGGAATGTAGTGCAATATGGTAATGTAGTAGTTCCTATAGGCTGTATGTAAATTCTGTAGCATTTGTGTCTTGTACTGGTTGGTTAGTGTAAACTAGAATATTCAACACAGAAGGAGATGTAAGAAGAACTGAGGGCTCTTGGCTCAGGCATGCTTTTAGCTGTGGCTGGCAGCTTAAGCAAAGCTCTTGTACTCACGAACTATGCAATAAACCACATGTTTCAAGAGCTGCCCTGGACTCCAGAGATCTCTCATCGCCGTCCGCACTATCCCTCTCACACAATAGTTTTTGAGCATATTTTTAGTAGCAGCAACAAAACCCAATGTGCTTCTATCTCCAAAGTCTTCTTACTGTAAAGTAAGAATTTATTACTGAAAGACCACAAGTTTTGTTCATCTCTAACCAACCAGGCCAGGTCTCTCTTGGTCTGCCTAAGTTTGCAGTAGCAGTCCCTGTGATTCAACAGGCCAGTTAGTGACACCAGGCTGTCAAGCAGTTCCTGTCTGTCCAAAAAACATCATCTTACACTGTACAAGAGTTCTAACACTGTTGTTCTTCCTTAGCTTATTTCTGAGGGCCATAAAATATTATTACCTTATACAAACACAATTATAATGTACTCAATTACTATAGGTTGCCTATCTTACTGAATAGCTGTGGTAAAATTCCTGGTGGACTCTTGCCTGTCTCTCATCTTGGGATATAACAGAGTTTGGTATTTTTGATTATTTTTCAGATAATGCAATGTTTTCTGGAAGAATTATCCATTGTGTTTTGATTCTGCAAGGTGTTTGGATATAGTTTATGCAGAAGTAAGTCCTATTTGACAACATGAGTTAAATGAATCTTGGAGACAATGACATGAGATTATTTTTTTCAGAAGATGAGTAGCTTAACTCCTGTATTGCCTAACAAAACCTCCTGCATTACCTAACGAAACCTCCTGCATTACCTAACAAAACCTCCTGCATTCTGCCACCATTTTTTAGCTACCACCAAAGTTGAGTAAGTTGGCAGAAGCTCCCAGCTATTATTTGTGTTTGGATAGTTTAGAACACATTACGAAAACCCTATTGTGCTAGAACAAATATATTTTCCTTCCCCCAAATAATTTGCAATTTAAATTTGTCATGAGGACTGTAATCGTTTATCAATGCAATGTGTGCTCAACAATTTTTTCAGTATGCAAAAGTTAGGGTTTGTGATAGGCAAGTAGGAAGCAGGTGGTATTAAAAACTGTGGGCCCAATTAAAATAAAGAATGTAATGGAATTTAACTAATCTAGCATCTAAATATAAATGTTGGATCTAGCCTCTGAAAAAGCTCTCCAAGCCCCTAAAATTTTGGAAAAATTCAGCTACTGCCATGAACTTAACAGCTCTCTCTCAACCCTAGTTAATGTCAACACTTCCCTATCTATGACCAGAACCTCCAAGAATTTGGAAGAAAAATAAATGTGAAAAGGGAGAGCTAGAATAAAAATGCCTGTGCACCTATGATGTATGAGTACTGGTTTGAAAAATGTTACAAGGTACAGTGAGTTGGGACAAATGTGCTCTGAATAAGAGTTGAGGATGTGCGTGTACGTGTAACATCTTGTTCATGTGCAAGAACAGACTGTGAAAGAAACAGTTTTGTGTGGGAGAAGCAACATCAAAATCCCTGAAAGAACTAGTGCTGTAATAGGAAACATTTGCCTTTGAGGACTCTTTTTGCTTCTGGTCACTTCTTATTTTTTTCCTCTTTTTTTTCCCCCTCCTGTATTAAAACACAGCAGCTGAGCAATGAAAGGAACATGGGTAGGGTTAGCTGGATGGGCAACAAGGAGGGATATGGAGGGCCAGCTGAATTTGTATGGGATTGCACAGCTTCCCTCTTGCTCCCTTCACATGGAGTTTGCATCAGCCTTAAAGGCTGTGGTTGTGTTTGTTGGACAACCAAAGCAAGGCTGGAAGCTCAGCTTCGTGTCTTTAGCTGAAAAGTTAGCGCACAGGATTGTCAGCTTCTGTCAAATGTTTCCTAGATGTGGGCAAAACTCTTCCTGGGGGCAGAGCGGGAATGAGAGGGGAATTAAGGGTGTAGGAGTGGGACAAAGGTGCCCCAGAAGCTCTGGGCACTGTGGGAGAGCACGAGTGAGCTGGTGGGACAAGGGACTGTAGATAAAGCACCATAAGTGAGCAGGGGGAGGAATGTCACCCAGCAGGAAGGACATGGCCTGGCAGCAGGCTGGTGTGCACACTTGGTGTGGAGAATGCTATGGTTTTCCTGCAGAGTGTCAGGGTTATCCTTGTTGCCAACAGAAGGCTCACACTGAGGGAGAAAGGTTGTGGTACAGCTGAATGCAGGCAGCAACCTGCCCCAGCCACATCCTACAGCCTTCGCCTCTCTGGGTGTGTTTTTGGGGAAGTAGCAGAACTTTTTCAGCCTTGCTTTACATTAGCAACAAAGAACATCGAGCATGAAGGACATAGAGCGAGCCTCAGTGCCAGCGAACAGCACATCCCTGACTGCTCAGAGCTTTGGACCAGCTGGGGGAAGTTTGTGGGGATCTGGATGGCCATGGGATGGCGTCTCGTGGCTTGCAAAGCACAGGACGGTGTTTGGTGAGCAGTGGTAATACTGCCTGAAGTGCTCTGAACTGCACTGACCCTGCAGCTTCTGTTGCTAGAAGCTTCTGTTTTCTTCCTTTTCACTTACAAGGTAACCTCTTCCTTTAAGAGTCAACACTAACTTCCCAGAGTGAAAGTTTGGACTTCTTCATGCTTATAACCTTAAAGCTGGTTAAAAAAAAGGTTCTCTGTGGCTGTAAGGATAGTGCAATCCTGTGCTAGAGGGGACTTGGATCAAATTTACTGACAACCTGAAATGAATATGCCCTGCTCACAGCGAGAGAGCTTTCCTAGGAGTACATTGCACTTTGGCTGTTTTCCCAGCCTCGTGGAGCCTTTCAGGAGCCTGCTGTGGCACGTTTTGGTTGGGTTTAGGGGATTGCAGTGTAAAAGCTGGGGTTTTTTCAAAGTGCTGATGCTACAGTGTTCCCATCAGACTGCACGCAGGAAGCATCTTCCCTTTATTTCTCCGAGTGGGCACACACAGACCCGGATCTTGGAGAATATACAGCAGCTTCAGCTCTATAACCTGCAGCACACAGGGAATGTCTGCCTGCATGGAGAGTGTCCAGCCATGGAGCCCTGCTCTCATGCCCTGTCCAGGTGAGTGCTCAGGTAAGGCTGGCCAGAACCGGTCTTGGTGTCTGCTTCTGCTTTTGACAGAGATTTGGTTATTTACTGAAAACCAAGGTGAGAAACGGGGCAGCACCAGCTCTGGGCTGTGTGTGAGAGCTGCCTGCAGGGTCACGGTGTGGGCTGGGATGGTCCAACTGCTGCCCTTCAGCTCTGTGACCTTACCCAGTCTGGAAAGGAGCTGGGGGAAGGTGGGGGAGCCTCATGGTCTTCCCAAAGGGCTTTGGGATCCTTCCTCAGCAAGTGCTGTGCTGAGGCTGAGTACTATCAGCACTGCTGCTGCTGGGAATTCTGGTTTGGCCCCTGGATCAGTGACTGGCCTTGTTGTGCCTGTGCTGCATGTAGTTTTGACTGGAGCTGGGAGTGGTTTCTCTGCTCTTTCATAGTTTGCCTTCTCCTTTGTACATCTCCAGCAGGAAGTGCAGATTCAGCAGGCATTGTATGCTTTAGCAGCCTGCCAGCTGCCTTGCTGAAGCTAATTCACAATTCAAGTCACTCCTGATATTTGCAAACAATGTACAGTGATTTCTGAGCTAGATGGCAGCTGAGCCAAGCTACTCCAATTCCAGCCTGTCAGTTGGACAAAGCTCTGCACTTACCTTGTGAAACTCATGGATTAAACGTGGCCTCAATATTTTCTGCTTCTGTGATGTTTCATAAACTTCTTATTTGTTTAGGAGTAGCTTTGAGTGTCATCATTATTATTGAAACCCTCGAGTGTGTGGAGACACAGAGGGCATATGGTTAGTGTTGATTGAATATGAGTTAGAAATTGAATACAGGACTTCTGACTTGCAGTTTAGTTCTTTGATCACTGGATAATTGTGTTACCCCCTTTATAATACACTGGAATAGCCTGGGAATTTCACTGGGAATAACTCCAGTGAAAACAAGAGCAAGATTTTTTTCTTCAGCTAACTTCATGTGGCAGCCACTGGAAGTGTGCTCTGAGGAACTGGCCCAGAGGAAGCGACTCTGCACTTGTGGCTCATCAGCCCTGGCAGGAAACAGCAGGTCAAAGTTAGAAGGAACTTAAAAGCTTAAGTGAGTGGTGCAGCAAGCACTGCAAGAAAGCAGGGCTCGACAGTCAGTGGGGTAGCTTGGGGTTCTCTGTCTCAGTCCTTATTCCACTTCCTCTCTTCTTGTTCACTTCTGTTTAACCAGAGAGATGCTAAGGTCATGATCTGTCAGATGAGAATTTGTAGGTGAGACTGTGCTCTCTCCTGATCTGAGCACAGCTCCCTCTGGAAAATGGGGCTGGTGCAGAAAACACACTGTTTAATCTTCCTCAGTATGTTTTTATGAAATTAAATTAAATTAAATCAAATCCTCATGACTCTATATCTCAGCTTGGCAGATACTGTTTTTTTTTCAGACGTGTAAGGTCAGTAGTCACAAATGTAGCAGCCTGGAACTGCAGAGTTTGACCATTCTGTGCAAAAATTGGTACAATACAGTGGCAGAAACAGGAATCTATGTTGCTCCTGCCAGATGACAGCAGAGTTTTTTTCCCTAGGTAGACTTTGGGAAGCCCTCCTTAGGGCACTTTCCAAAGGGCACAAGGTCACATCACAAGCAGACTTACATTTTGGAGTGTATTTGTCTCTGGGCCATGAGTTGGGTCAAGTTTTTGTTACTCCTCCTTTAGTATTGGAATTGAAAATTCAAGTTGGAGAAATGTAAAAGCAATTGGGCCTAATCCATTCCTGTTGTTATTCCTTTTGTTTTCACTGGAGTTATTCCAAGGCTGAATTCAGCACATGATGAACAACTTGTTCTCCAAAGCTGGAACTTAGGGAAGAAGATTTTAGGGATGATCACGCAACTCTGGGGCTCCTTCTCAAACAGCTGAAGCTCCCACAAGAGGGATGATATTTGGTGAGTTCAGATTATTGAATTTAGTACAGCATTCTAGTAATAAGCCCTCTAGTCATAATAAGACATTATTATCCCTTAGAAGAATTACTTGAATAAAACCCAACTGCTTGCTTAGATTAGATGGGAAAATCCTGTTGATCTCATTTACCAGTCAGCTGCACAGATACCAACCTTGAGCAAACACAAATGGTTATGAGTTTGGTAATCCTCGTCCTGCTCCCTGTCCTCTCACCTTCTCTGGAACCAGCCCCTCCAGGGTTGCTGCCAGTGAAATGTTCACTGCTCTTCATGCACTGACCATCTCAGCTGCAGCTCAGGGAAGGCTCCAAAGAGGTTACAAGCACTTATTCTGTCTTGGTTAGATGAAAAAAGGAGGGTGCTATAAGCTATGGAGAAGCTGATTGTTACTAGCTGAGGACTAAGTGCTGTTTATTTGAGTTGGGGGGGGAGGGGGTGTTTGGTTGGTTGGGTTTTTTTCAGGATCAAGGATATTGCTGTTAAGAACTAAGATGAAACTCTTTACAAATTTGCAAGATGAACCAGTCCTCACTGCTGGTTAATTCCTCCTGTGTTCCTGTGAGCTGTTGGAGGGGTCATGGCAGAGGCAAGATCCCCATGGTAAAATTAAGCTTTTCCTTCTTGGAGAAATAACCGTTACTTGTCTCTCTGGCTCACTCTGTTTCATTTATTTTCTAAACAACTTAGATCACAAAGGGCTCCAGGAGGGGTGCAGCGCTTCCAAAGAAAAGGCCTGAATTACTTTCTCCAATTTAAGAGAGTCTTGTGAAAGTTGTGCTTCCTGCCCTTGCCCAGAGAAGAGGATTTAGAACAGATGCTTCTGCAGCCTGCATTGTGTGATTTGGAAGGTGGAGGGTGCACCAATCTTGCTGTGCTTGGGAGGCCAGGACAGCTTTCTGCTGAACAACACAAGTCCTAGCTGACAAATAGAAAATCACGGAGCCCAGCTGGCAGAGATTCCCTTCTTGCATGAGCTCTGGTGTGTTGGGGCACATCTCCTCAGCAGCTTTGCTCAGGCAGTTTCCAGTGCCACGGCCATGGTATGTCCTTGGTCTTGCTGAGGTTGAGCACTTCTCTGTTACCCTTTGGTTTTCACCTTCCTCCTCCTTTACTTTACTTCTGACCTGGGGATGCCAGCTGGTCTCCCTGCTGCTGCTCCTTCCAGACCGTATCTATTTTCAGTGATCCAAGCTGCAGTTTGTACCCCCACAGCCCTGACTACCAGGGATGGTACAGAATGAGCTAAGAATAGAAACAGCACTACAGGAAGGGGCATTTATAGTGCTTATTACACCTAATTAGGACCAGAGGAAGTGCTTCCTTAATGCCTCAGCTGATGCACAGGGTGAAATACTTTCTTCAGCAGTTAGATACTTAGGAAGGAGCAAAGAAGAACCCCTCACTTTTAAAACCAAATTAAAACAACTTCCAGCCTTACTTGTCTTGACCTGTTTCTCTCCACAGCAGAAAATGCATCACTAATAAGCTTGTCAGGGTAATGGTCAATGAGATGTTGTTTCACTTAGACCTGAGGAGATTTTAGGAAGAAGGCAGAAAATTTGATGTATTCTACACGGTTACTGACCCCAAGATCAGTGGAACAAACACCAGGTAGCCAAGAAAAACAGAAAGAATAGTTAAAATCTTACAAACCACAATGCAGAGGGATTATCACACCAAACTTTGGTTAAAGTTCACATGGCAAAGAGGATCTTTGTCTTCTAGGAACTGCAGCTCCTACTGTTTGTCCTCCATGCTGCTCCAAGATATAATTACTTCCCCAACTTTAACTGGTCATCAAGACGGCTGTAATTTGGACCAAGATTCAACACTAAACCAAGCATGTTTTTGCTCAGCTGAAGCACAGGGCAGGAGGGGGTGGATTTTCCCTTCTGTGGCTGTAGTTCTGCAGGGCACCCAAACACAATATAAATGTCTGGATTCATACAACAGGGATTTGACAATTCAAAGGTGGTATGTGCTCAGCCTCCTTGTGTGCAAACCTCACCTTCCCTGAGAGTCCAGCACCAGGTAAGACTATAGGCTTTTGCCTCCAGCCCTGCTGAGCTCTTGTATTGTCTCCTATTTGGGCCTTTGCTTCACTTCCCTTCAAGCACTTAGCTCTAGGAACTGGTGCACCTCATCTTTCACTTTGTAACTCTGTTCCTACTAGCTACTGAGTCACCTGGGAATTGCAGATCCTAAGAGTTTGGAAGCTACAAGATATAAAAAAAATAAAGCCTTTAAAAACTGTATTGTCTTAATTCCTGGAGGAAGTGGATTGTAACTCATGTCCTTGAATACTCTGCTTAGGTGCTCAGCCCATTTCTCTTGTAAACTAAAATTTTATTTATTTTTCCATATGAAATATTTGCCCAAGAACTTCCTTCTATTCCCAGGTTATAGTAACACCTGTGGAGAAAGACTGACTGCTTCTTAAAAATCTATCAAGTCTGGGTAAAGGACACAGACAAGCAGCCTGGTGTGGGGAGTTGATAGGGGTGTTTTGGATGAATTATTACATGACCTCACACTGTACTCATTTGATTCAGGCATGAACTTTCCTGAAGCAGGGAATTTTGGGTTCTGGGTTCAGCTCTGAGAGCTGAATATCACTTTCTAGATGGGCATCCACACTTCTTGAAGAAAATCCCAGTTCAGTCTTGGCCATCAAGGCACTGGATATTTTCCTCAATGCTGTTCCAGAGCTCCAAAAATGCTCTATGTCCCAGAGAGGTTGTGACTTGTCTGGGGGCTGTTGGTCAGACCTGTCTGCAGAGACCACTGGACCTGAGAGCATCGAGGGGCATGCCGGGGCCAGGTGAGTGCTGTGGATTTTATATTTTTTTGTTCCCTTTAATTTTGCTGTAGTGCATGGCCATACTTCAGGACTTCCAAGGGCTGCTTCTCTAATCTCCCTAACAGGATTACTGCCACTAGAAATCATGAGGGCTTGGACTAGCTATCAACTTTATCAGGAAAGCTTCTTTCCAGCCAAGCCAGTAAGAGCTTTGCTAAGCGGGAATCTTGGGTTGAAGCTGCTCTTCTCATATTTCACAGATGACCTCAATGAATGATTTACTAGGAGAGTAAAAGATTAGTCAGATTCCTCCAACTGCATCTCAAGTCATATAAAGCACTTGGTTTTGTTGGAGCATGGGCAATTTCTATTTCTTTAGCCTCATTAGACTGTTTTACAGTGACTAATTGCCCTGCGCTCCCTTCCCTGGGAATCAGGTGTCTCCTGGGGAGGGATCCATGCTCCTCGCACAAGCCTCATGCGTGCCCTGGAACAACCATGCCAGTGCAGGCTGCTCCACTTGGGCAGGTACCCAACAGCCTTGAGATGTGGTGTCTCCAGCTATATTTTACTGGAGAGGTTCGTGTCCTTTTGGGAGAGAGATGTTAAAGGGAATACCTAAAATATGCAATGAGGTGTTCCCATAAAATTATCAAAAGCTTTGCTGAATCTTCCTGTGGAGAAAACCATCACTGCAGAGTTCAAGTGAACAGTGGTTTGGGAAGGGCAAAACCTCTAGCTTTAATATTTTAACTAGTCTCCGAGACTTGGATGAGCCCTTCTGGGGGAAGGGAGCTTACCCCATATTTGCCTGTTACAGAGTTTCTCACATTTTTCTCCTTTACACTTGGCAACCAGAACTCTGTGTCTCTCTCTATGGCAATTTCTACAGAATCTGGCTGTTTTAAAAGACTGTAGTACTGATTTAAGCATCCAAATTGGAAAAGCAGGGTTTAAAGTGGACCAACTTTTTCCTTTAGAGTGCGACTTGTTACAGATCTTTGTTAAATTATTTACAAGGGGTCTCACATGAACAGATCTTTGCATGTAATCATTTGTATGATTTCCATTGTGCTTTTATCCCCTGCCCACTAAATCAAACCACAATCAATAGATCACTAAAGGGCTTGCAGGGAGGGATGGTCCATTGCTATTGATGTATGAAATGTACATGCCATAAAGCCTAAAGAAGTATTGACATGTGCTGATCTCCTGTGAACAGTCTTTGATTTACAGCCATCAGTGATGAGAGCTCTGGGGCTCACTGAGGGAATTAACTCCTAGCAGAAATGCTTAAAACACTTGGAGTTTAGCCAAGAAGCTAAGAAAAGAGGGGTTTGTATCTTCCTTTCTCTTGGCTGTGATCTCCTCTCACAACACTTAAAGTTGTGCAAGACACAGGGATGAGAGGAAACAGCCTGGATAGCTTCATCTCCAATACATCAAAAGTCGTTGAAGATCCACAGTCTGCCCCAGAAGTACAAGCATAATAAAATTTGCTACTTTTCTGATTTTTGCATCACCATTAGGACAAAAAAATTGGGACTGAACCTACACCCTGGCAGTTCCTCTTGGTTGAACCTGTGGCATAGAGTCCCCTTGATAAAAGCTCCCCCACTGCAGTTCTTCAGAGCTAAAATTTTGCCGCAAGTTATGGCAGGGTAAGGGAAGAGTTATAAAAAGTATAGGAACACAAAATTCTGTCTTCTCAGTGAAGGTAGAAATAAAACATTTGTGCACATTTCCAGGTCATAACATTATCTGCTACCAGTTGTGTCTCATATAAATGAGTTGTGCATCAGCATTTGTTGCACAATTTTTCAAGCCTATCAGTCACTAGAGCAGACCTTTATTTTGAGATGACTGTGTCCTCCCCATGACCCAAGTGGCCTGTAGGAGCAGAATATTAACACCAAACATCACATTAAAATCAAATGGCATCCTTTGATGTTTAAATATAAAAAAGGACAAAAGGACAGCCTATGTTTATGAGGGCAACACCAAATCTCAAGGGATTGTTGTCTTGGTTTTGAAAGAAAGTTGTCTGCCAAGGAAAGCTAGAGCCTCCCTTGGAATGGAGAATGTAAACCCCCTTCCCTCCAAATTATTATAATTTTGCAATTAGGGGCTTTCAGGCAAAGATATGAGAATAGGAGTAACAGTTCTTTACTAGGAATATAAGAAAGAAAGAAAGAAAGAAAGAAAGAAAGAAAGAAAGAAAGAAAGAAAGAAAGAAAGAAAGAAAGAAAGAAAGAAATAAAGAAAAGAAAGAAAAGAAAGAAAAGAAAGAAAAGAAAGAAAAGAAAGAAAAGAAAGAAAGAAAGAGAAAATTACGAATGTAGTAGTAAAAAAAAACCAAACAATCAAGGAAGCAAACAAAAATCCTGGAAAAAACCCTGACAGGGTCAGGGATACGACCTGGCACCTTGGTGGTCAGGGTGTTGAAAGCAGTCCAAATAAGTCCTGGAGTAACAGATGTGGTTCTGTGGAGTAGAGATGGTCCTGTAGAAACTCCAGTGGCGACAAGATGGGTCCAGTCTTCCTCGGGGAATCCAGTGGAAAAACAGGATACCTTGTGTCCTTCAGTCCCAGTTTTTATCTAGCTAGGAACAGCTGGCTCCTCCCCCACTGGGTGGAACATCTCACAATGGGATGATGGAATGTGCCATGTCATTGGTGGGCCCTAATGGCCCATTATCAGAACATGTTCCCCTGGAGGATGGAGGGGTGGTGAAAGAGATAAGAAACACTGCCCCACCTGGTTTTAATGGCTGGGCCATTATCAGAAGGCATCCTCCTCCCTCCCCGCTGGAGTTACAAGGGAAGGATAAAACATCTCCCAAAAAACAGCTTTCAACAGATGAAATAGAATACATGTTTTTAGGTTACATAATCCAATACAATTATGCCCTATGGCAATTTTTTTGAGGATATTAAGTCACTCACACAGATTTTATCCATAGGCTGCCAGACGAGGAAGATCCCTGCGGTTGCCTGAATGTGATCTCCCACCAGTGACCATCGAAGGTCTTGGAGCCCTGCAAGTCCTCATCAAAGACTGAGACTCCACTTGTCATTGCCAAGCAGATGGGGCTGTTGATCATGGTTTGAAAAGGCACTGTCAAAAGATGGAGAAATTAACAGGATGAATTCCAAGTTGTGAGAAAAGACTGTGAAATAGTGAATTTCCTTAATTTTTGAATATCTCTCATTATTTTCAGATGTTGTGCCAGATGCACCAAAGGGACACCGGGACCCCGATGTCATACTCAGAAAAGGTGCTGTGTTACCCTGTTTTTTCTGAGTTTTTTTAAGGCCTTTTTGAATTTCATAAGTGGAGTCAGATCTTTTTAGTTACTGTACAATATTAGAGCAGTTTTCTACTTTTTCCCACAGATGTAACATAAACAAATCCTTTGTTTTTCATTCTCTGTCCTTTATTTGCATATTTCTAACCTGAAAACAATTGTAACTGACAATTGGTCTGGCCACTGAAGCTGAGGGGTGGAAACCCCAAAAAGCCAATCTTCTGCTAGACCCACAAATGTATAAAAAGTAAAAAATAAACAAAGGGGCTCTCTTCTCTCCGCTCTCTCAGCTGTGAGCTAGAATTGGAAAGACCGCTGCCTTGCAAAAATATCTTGTCTGCGTGTGACTGCTTTGTGTGTCTCAGTGACAGTGCTGGGCCGTGATTCCAGTGACTTATTAAAGAAATATGGGTATTGATCTAGTATCGATACCCAACTGTGACAGACAAAAACTCTCTAACAGTTTAAAGTTAGAAAGTGTATGTTTATTACGGCCGGGCAGCACAGCGGGATATTTCCCTAATTCGCACTGCGAAATTCACAGGTAATTACAAAGCCTTTTATTTACAAAAGTGTTGAAATACAAATGCATATTCATACTCCTGTCACCTCCCATTCTTCGCTTCGTATGCTAATTGGCAAAAAGGCTATTAAGCATGCGTACTGTCACCCTGGTTTTTCTGAGTTTTTTAAAGCCTTTTGATTGTTCATAAAATGGAGTCAGACTTTTAGCTACTGTACAATATTAGGAGCAGTTTCTGCTCTTTCTTACACATGTAATATAAACAAATCCTTTGTTTTTCATTCTCTGTCCTTTGTTTGCATATTTCTAACTTGAAAACATTGTAACTGACAGTTGGTCTGGCCATTCGGCTGAGGGGTGAAAACTCCAGAAGCCAATCTACATCCAGACCCACAAATGTATAAAAAGTAAGAAATAAACAGGCAGAGGAGCCCTCAGCCTTAGCTCAGCTTGGGCTCTCTTGGAGGAACAACTCTGCCCTGCAAAATCTCTTGTCTCCGTGTGATTGCTTTGCATATCCCAATCACAGCGTACTTTGTTTCTTAAAATGAGTTGGGGGTCTCTTCTGGGGAGGGGTCGCCTGAAATGAGGAAGTCAGATGAGTCTTCCTCATCCTGACCTTTCTACCTTTTCAATGCATTCGTGACAAATGAATCCTTGGTAGAACTTATAGTTTCCTGTGTTCAATGGGTCCTTTAAGCAGGAAATCTGCAGCTATCTTATGTCCTATTTACCACATTTTGTTTTTCATTACAAGCACAGCTACATAAACATAAACCTGACAAGCAGTGAGTTACAAGATCCGGGGTAGCTTATCTAAGATCCGGCTTCTGTTAACTGCGAACAAAGCTTACCTATCTACTTCAGCTAATTCAGCAACTTATTATCTTAACTTTCCTAAAAATCCCTAATTCTTCAAATTTAATGTCTCATTCCCCACTTCTTCTTTGAAATGAGTAAATTCTTTTACTCAGTATACAGAGTCTTCCTCATCTATCCAAGCTGTACAGCTAGTGTCTTTCAAGACTAAGCCATACGCCTTTGACAGTGATGTTAAAGCTGCCACTCGTTGTAGCATCCTCTAATTCCAAACAAGTATTGCAATGGATAACACTAAACTAATGCTGACCAAAATAAGCAACACAACTATAGGGTGGATTAAGGTATTCAATATTCCGGTTGCTGTTGGTGACCACCCAAAAAGCACATCCCACCAATGATGAGACAAATGTTCCTCAAGCCTTTTAAAAACCCCTTTGATGGTCTCTGTGTCATGGTGTATAGTAATTAATGTCTTTTTCCCTTCATCTCTAATTTCTTTTAAGATTTCTCTCAATTCATGATGTTTCCACAATTGAGCAACTAAAGTCAAATTCATTCTTATGGGCACAGGCAGTATCTTCTGCACAGTGGCTAGGTTGGCCTTTATATATTGATGTGATATTACGGGTACTTGAGAGGAAAAATCACATCCCTTAATTCTAACAAAATTGCAAACACACAAATTGAATTGAGTCTCATTCACGATTTGGTTGTCTATCTTTATGATGGGGCACACTGTCCTAAGACTGACACAACCTTGTCCTATATACACAAGTGAAGTTGTCTGTTTGCCTGGATGTGTTTCAAAGTGACAAATACTTTGGTCTGTGTCTAAACAAGTGTTTTTGTCACCCTCTAATGTCCCTTCACATATGTATGCTAGTTGTCTCCTCACAATACAGGGCTCTAGATTAATAGTTTGCCACTTTCCTTTAATTTCTTGTGCCCACATTCTGTGTTCAGAAGGGTACAATACAGTTCCCTCGTGGTTTAATCCTAAGGGGACTATTGGGTATATTAAGTCCACTGAGGCATCGTGTATAGTTAAAACAAAGGCTGTCACTACACTAGTCACAGGGTGTCCTGGTTTGGGACAAATTTGGGAGAAAACCCCTGTATAGGATCCCTCTAAGGAAGCAAACCCAAGTGGCCCCTCCCTCCAACCGGTCCGGTAAAAAAAAAAAAACCCTTTGGAGAAAAGTGGAAAAAACTATTTTACTAAACAAATGAAGTGCATACAAGTATAAAGAATGAATAATATGAAACAATAAAACCTCTCCTTCTGAAGTGAGATGGCAAATTGAGAAAGTCCTTGCCATGGGTGTAGCTTGGCTCTCTCTCTCAGTGCCTCTCCTCAGTCCTAGTCTCTCCCGCGCTGCTGGAAAATGCCGAGGTCCAGGCCCCGGTGGGCCGCAGGTGCAGCCCGCAGTGCTCCCCTGGGTTTTCAGTCCAGAGCAGGTTTAAACAGTTCCAAGAAAAAGGAAAAAAACAGTCCAGGGAACTTCTCTGCCCTAGCTAGCTGAAACTAACTAAAAGCAAAAAAAAAATCTCTGTCCTGCAGTCTCTCCAAGCCTCCGCCGAACACACTGTCCGCAGCAGAATGTGGAGGAGTCAGGCAGTTTTCTCAAAACAAACTCCGCGCTTCTCCTTGCTCTTAGAACCAGTCTTAAAGGCTGTCTTGGTTTTGAAAAGACAGATGTCTGCTATGGAGAGGCAGGCCTCTCTAGGAAATGAGGAATTTGAATCCTTCCCTCCGTGTTATTATAATTTGGAAGATTAAAAAATAAAACTTTTCAGTCAGAGCTATGGGGAAAAGGAATAACAGTCCTTTACTAGTAAATATAACAGGACAGACAAAAAAACAACAGCAATTATAACAATAGTAGAACAGAACTAAGAACCCTGAGGGCAAACGGTGGAAGCTCCGGCGCTGATGGCTGGAAGCCGGGTGCGGTGGACTGTCCTCCACAGGCAGGGGGTGTCCTCGGCAGGCAGAGGTGGCAGTGCCGGAGAAGCCGCAGCGGCGGGACCCGGTCTCACCCAAAATCCAGCAGGATAGCGAAGAAACTCCGAATTCTTGGATACTCCAACAGATGGTAGAATTCCCAGGACCAGACTCCTTCGTTAACCGTGGACTCCAGCAGCCGTGGCCCGATCGGTGCTCCCCCCCGGAAGAAGAAAAAAAAGCCGCGAGATCCCCCCACCCTCCGCTCTCTCCGGGAGCTTTTTTTTTCCCTCCCCCAAAACTAAGTTATCAGTTCTTTTGTCCACGTTAAGCACTCAGCACTTAGTCTCCTAGCAACTTGGGAGGGGGAAAAAATTCTACAGGAGACTTAAACCCCAACAAAGGCACAGGACTCAATATACAGCACAAATAGAACAGACGATTGGGGATACAAGCATCATAAAGTTACCCTAGGACACAGGGTTATAGGTGAAATTGACTAACACTCACCAGGACTGAAGTTCCCTCTCCATATCAGAGGCATTATCCCAGACAACTTTGCGAATTTCAGCAGGGAATATTCCTTCTCCACCTTCCCCGATAACTGCGGCAGCCACTGATTGCATCCACAGTTGTGCCTGAGTACACCCTAGGGCTAACGAGATGTTTTCACTAGCTGTGCCTAGTGCGTTAATTATTACTTCATGATCTTGCTCCTCTGTGTCTTCCCATTCTGGTCTGAATCTATTGTGTTCAGCACTCCCAGTCCTGTTCCTAGCAGTCCAGTGAGATCCCTCTTGTTCCTAAAATTGGGAGGCATACTTTTTTGAAGCCAAGTAGTCCAGTCCATAAAGGAGTTCCTGAGAAATGGGGCACATTCTGGCCGAACGTGTGAAGCATTTACTTGTACTCCCATTTCTACTCGTTTTAAAGACCACTTTGGGTTAACTATCAGCTTCTGAACTCCTGCCTTTTTAATGGCATATGGCCCAATTTTGGTAACTACAGGAGTTATTTGTTCCTCTACTTCTGGAATAGCTGGCATATTGGTGATCACAGCCTTTCTTGGCACTGGTGGAATGATCTTGGTCTCGTTCTTATGGTACTCAGTACATACCTGAGTGATGTTAAAGTCAATGTCATACCCTCTTATCGCACACCCTTCTATTTTGAGTCTAAACTCCAGACATTTACTCAAGCATTTATCACAGCATTCAGGACTAACCCTGATGAGTTTCATGGGTGGATGGTAAGCCTCGTGGAACCCATCCTGTATGAATGCATACTTACATCCCCAAATATTTCTTCCCTCCCACAAGCTTGCATTTGTGACTTTTAGTATCTTGTTTAAAGCCTTACGAGAGTAAGGATCATAAGCTCTTCCTTGGCACTGGTATATCCCAGTCACATTATACCTTCGTGGTATTGTGTTGACTCCTGTTATGGTTAAGGTAATTACTACAATAGTTACAACTTTCCACATAATGTCCAAAATAACCCTTAGTCCATTTATTCATTGTTCCGAGTGAGCTTCAGCTTCAGTTCGTTATCGCCTGGTGTGGCCTTCCAAATTCCCTCTGGGGCTTTCTTCACTCGGGAGTGATGGATCCAGGCCTTCTGTTCTTTGATCTTGATTGCAGTGAAGGTAGTGAGGAGCACCTGGAATGGTCCTTCCCACTGTGGTTCTAAGGTTTTTTCTGCAAAAGACTTAACATACACCTAATCCCCAGGTTGTACATCATGTACTGGCCCATCTAGTTCTCTGTTTTGAGTTCCAGCCACATATTTCTCAATTTCTCTAAGTTGTTTATTTAGGGCCACCATATATCCATGTAGGGTTTCTTCCCCTACTTGAATGGATGCTGTTCCCCCTTGAACTGCATATGGCCTTCCATACAATATTTCAAAAGGGCTTAGTTTCTCTTTTGCCCTTGGTTTTGTCCAAATTCGCAACAAAGCCAATGGGAGAGCCTGAGGCCAGGGCAAATTTGCTTCTTGCCCCAATCTCACAATTTGTTGTTTAATCAAATGGTTCATCTTTTCCACCTGGCCACTAGATTGAGGGTGGTATGGGGTGTGCAATTCCCAGTCTATTCCCAGGTGGTGACTTATTTGCTGCACAATTTTCTAAATAAAGTGTGGTCCCCTATCTGAGGATATGGTGGCTGGAACTCCAAATCGTGGTATTATTTCTTGCAACAGTGCTTTGGTCACCTCTCGGGCCTTAGCTGTCCTGGCAGGAAAGGCTTCTGGCCATACTGAAAAGGTATCAGTTAACACCAATAGGTAACGATACCCTCCCTTCCTGGGCAGTTCTGTAAAATCAATTTGCCATTGTTGCCCAGGTCCACAACCTTTCCCAATTTGTCCCACTTTAGGCTTTGGGGTATTTTTAGGGTTAGTTCAGAGGCAAAGACTACACTGATGAGTTACTTGTATCACTGGGCCCTGCAATTTCCTGGCCATGATTCTTTCTTTCAAATGGTTATACAGGGCATCTATTCCCCAGTGTGTTTTCTCATGTTCCCTCTGTACTAATGACCACAACAAATAGGAGAGTACTACAAGTTTCCCTTCTTCTGTTACAGCCCATCCCTCCTGGTTATAACTTGCCTTTTCTACCTTGATAAGTTTCTTATCTTTCTTATTGTACATTGGCTTACCTTCAATAGAAATTTTTCCATCTGGAATCAATGCTGCCTCAACAGCCTTATCAGGTACCTCACCTTTTGCTGCTTCTTTTGCCTCTCTGTCTGCCAGCATATTCCCTTTTTCCAATTCAGAGCTCATTTTTGGTGTGCCTTTATGTGCATTACGGCTACTCTCTCAGGTAGTTGTATGGCATCTAATAGCCTCAGTATCTCTTGTGCGTGTTTAATACTCTTGCCTTGTGAATTCAGCAGTCCTCTTTCCTTCCAGATGGCTCCGTGAGCATGAACCACTCCGAATGCATACCTTGAGTCCGTGTAGATGTTGATCTCTTTTCCTTTTGCCAGCTCTAGGGCTCGGATTAAGGCAATTATTTCAGCTTTCTGTGCAGATGTATTAGTTGGTAATGGCCCTGACTCTATTACCTCTCTGCTTGTGGTAACTGCATATCCAGCATGCTTTCTTCCACTGATGACATAGCTGCTTCCATCAGTAAACCAGGTCTCAGCATCCTCAAGCGGGGTGTCCTTCAGATCTGGGCGGCTGGAGTAGGTGGCTTCAATGGTCTCCAGGCAGTCATGGATCACTGGTTCTCCCATACTCCCGCTGAGGAAGGAAGCTGGGTTCACAATGTTAGTTACCACAATTTCAACATCATCTTGTTCAGAAACCTCTGTGGGGAGAGCCAATGTCCCCCTTTTGCCTCAAGGACTGCAGACATTGTGTGAGATACTAGCACAGTCATCTTCTGGCCTAGGGTGAATTTGCGTGCCTCTTGGATGTTTATTGCTACTGCTGCAACTGCTCTGAGGCACCCTGGCCATCCTTTAGCTGCTGTGTCCAGTTGCTTGGAAAGATAGGCCACTGCCCTCCGGTACGGGCCTAAGTTCTGTGCTAATATTCCCAAGGCAATCCCCTGCTTTTCATGAGAAAACAGGAAAAATGGCTTACTCACGTTTGGAAGTCCCAGGGCTGGAGCTGACATAAGGGCTTTCTTTAGTTGGTCGAAGGCTCGGGTTGCATCTTTTGTCCACTGAAGATCTCTGCTCCCTTCCGCGACCAAGGCATACAGAGGTTTAACAAGCAACCCATAGTTATAAAGCCACAGTCTGCACCACCCTGTCATGCCTAAAAAGGTTCTTAGTTCTTTCACTGTCTGAGGTTTTGGGGTCTGGCATATTGCTTCCTTGCGATCCTACCCCAGAGTCCTTTGTCCAGCACTTACTTCGTAACCCAGGTAAATAACTGTTTGCCTCACTATTTGGGCTTTCTTCTGGGATACTCGATACCCTTGCAGGCGTAGAAAGTTTAGGAGGCTTACCGTCCAGTCCACGCATGTCTCCTGGGTCCGGGTAGCTATTAAGAGATCATCCACATACTGGAGTAACTGTCCTTCTCCTGGTGGAGGTTCCCAGGACTCTAAATCCTTGGCAAGCTGCTCCCCAAATATAGTGGGGGAGTTCTTGTACCCCTGCGGTAACACACACCATGTGAGCTGAGATTTTCTTCCAGTTTTAGGGCTTTCCTACTCGAATGCAAAAATTTTCTGGCTGGCTTCATGGAGAGGGAGGCAAAAGAAAGCATCCTTTAGATCTAGAACAGTAAACCAAGTTAGTTCAGGTGTTAAACGGGTTAACAAGGTGTAGGGATTGGCAACCACTGGATACAAGTCTTCAGTTACCTTGTTAACAGCCCTTAAATCTTGTACTAATCTGTATGACCCATCAGGTTTCTTTACTGGCAGAATAGGAGTATTAAAATCAGATTGACACTCTCTCAGTAGTCCTAGCTGCAGAAAGTTCTCAATAATTGGGCTAACCTCTTCTATATCTTCCTTCTTTAGGGGGTATTGTTTAACCCTTACTGGCTGTCTGTTGGAGTCCAGGGCATTCCTTTGGTTGCCCTGGAGGGTCAGGGACCTGGGCAGGGGGGTCTGGGACCCCAGCCCAGAGCCCAGGGCTCAGAGAGACACTGGATTTGATTTCAGTCCATGGGAGAGGCTTCTTGCACTGCAGGAAGCATTGCAGGCCACAAGAGTGTAAAAATAGTAGTTTAGTATATCACAGGGTGAAAAAACAGTGGGTTTGGGATTCTTGGCATTGAAGTGAATGGGGCAAGATGGAGTATTTAGGGTGTTGTCCCTTTCTTCTTCCTTCTTGTTCCCTCACTCCATTTCTGCAGTGACATTGGCACAAAGTAGTTAGTGAGGATTGGGTCAGAGTAAAGATGACCTTTTTAGTAATAGTGATAGACATTGGTAATAAATAGTAAATAAAGAATACGTAGCAATTAGTATAAAAGATAAGGACAGCCCAGAGACAGGAGGAGTCACCAGATGTCCGAGCCGTGGCAAACATCTTTTGGACACTGAGAAAATGGTAAGATAAGAACTAATAAACGAAGCATGTAACCTTGAAGACTCCGTCTTTTCCTGCGTTTGGCACAGAGCTTTGCAGAGGGCCAGGACTCTAAAACCACCTAAATGCCGGAGAATTTAAGCTCCTGAAAAGGAGCCCCCGACAACTGCCGTCCCTGGGATGGGCAGAGACAACTGCCATCCCTGAGATGGGACAGAAACAGCTGTCCTCCTTCTTCAAGCTTGATTTGCACTGGTAGTGCATTCTTTGCTCTTCCTGGTATATTGGAGGCCCACACTCCTGGAAATACTTGATCTATTATTTTCCTAAAATTTTCCTTTTCACTTGCCACTTCAATTTCTTTGGTTATTAGCATTAAGCTTAACAGTTCTACATATTGTTGATCCTTTACCTCCAAACTAATTTCCCCATTTTTTAATATTATTCTTGCTTCCAGCTGCTCTAGCAAATCTCTGCCCAAAAGTGCAGATGGAGCATTAGGCATGTATAAAAATCGATGGACGCCCTACTGTTTTCCTAATTTATACTTCAATGGTTTGCAAAAATAAGCTCTTTCAGATTGGCCAGTTGCCCCCTTTACCATAACATAGTCATTGGTTATAGGTATTAGGGCCTTATTCAACACTGAAAATGTTGCCCCTGTGTCTATCAAAAATTTCACTTCTTTTTCTTTGTTCCCCAGTTTAACTATAACCAGAGGGTCCCCTGGGGTAGGGCCCTCCGGTCCCCTTCAGTCCTCCTTTACATGAGCAACTACTTTTTCCTTTTTCTGATCACCTTTTCTATGTTCATCACCCTTTCTTAATTCTGGGCATTGGTTTTTCCAGTGACCAAATTTCTTACAAAATGCACATTGATCTTTTCCTAGTTGGGGTGGTCCTTGTTTTGGTGGACCTTGTCCATTGTGATATATGTCCTAAAGTTAATTCATGTTAAGCAATAGAATATGTAATTAGTTCGCGGCAGAATGTAATAATGTATCATATAGCATTAATCTACTTTAAATTGGGTTTAAAAGCAATAAACTAAAAAGTGCATACAGGGTTAACTGAGACGAAAGCTGCACGATGGGGTACGGGGAATCTCTGCCGGGAATCGTTGCAAAGACAGCATAAAGGAACGGAAAAGGGAGATATGGGCCCTGACGATCTCCTGATTGTATCAGATCACTATCTTATCTGTTCCGCCCGATGTTACCATTTCCAAAACTTCTCCGGACGCAGCAATCAAGACATTGTTCGGCTATTCAACGGACCCCGGACACGGACATGAATATCTAATGAAGCTACCGTGAGGCACGAGTCTCATGGTCTCAGTCGGCCCTCAGCGAAAGACTGTATAAAAATCCGCAGTATGGGAACCCAATTTGTGAACTGAGGGGGTAACAGGCTGGCAGAGTCAGTTACCGTGTTCACCCAGTGCCGAAATCCCGGGATTCGATGCTGTCCCTTTTAATTGTGGCTACCGGAGACTGTGTTTGAGTCTCAAAATAAAATTCTAAATTTTGATTCACTGAATTTGGCTTATTGTGTTTATTACATCCATGTTTCCCTTTTTCTCCTTCTTTTACTACTGCTACTAGTTTCTTCATCCCTTGTTTATATCCTTCTTCCCGGTTACTAAAAACTCTCTAGGCCTCATCTAATAAAGTTTCTAAATTCTGGCTGTTTGGACCCCGGATCTTCTGGAGTTTCCGCCTGATATCTCCTGTGGATTGTCCTAAAAATAAATTTATTAATTGCTGCATTCTTTCTTCAGGTCCAGGATCCAGGGTGGTGTGTCGGTGCATTGCGTCTCGCAGGTGATCTAGAAATTCAGAAGGTGTTTGAGAGGGGCCCTGTTTGATAGCATATAAGGCTGACCAGTTTATGGTTTTGGGGATTGCTCTTTCTAGCCCTTTTACTATCAGTTCTTGGTATCTCTTTAACCGTCCTAACTCCTCATCATCATTAGGATCCCAACCTGGGTCTTGAAGGGGAAATACATCTTTAACATCCTCCTATGTTGTTCTACAATCATCCTCAGCCAGATCCCCAGCTACTTTCAAAACTAATTGTTTCTCAGTTTCTGTTAAGGCATCAAGTAGCAGTTGCAGATCTGCCCAATCAGGTGAATGCTGCTTAATCATAAACTTCATTTTCTTAGCAACCCCTATTGGATCACTTCGATAGCCCTTAGCAATCCTTTCCCAAATTTCTAAATCAATTGAGGAAAAGGGAACCTTAATCAGTTTTGTTTCCCCATCAGAGGTTATTGCTTGTCTTAGAGGTGCTTGTATGACCTCTCTGGTTTGTTTTTGGGTCCTTGATGCTATAGGTCCTTGTGAGGGAATCTTAGGACCTGGTGGGAGGGGTTCAGGTTCATCCCACTCACTGTCACTGCTAGGCAGTGGTGGATAAAATTTGGGTGGTTTCCGGGGTTTAGGAGTGGGTGGAGAACCCCCTACCTCAATTGCTGTCCTCCCAAAGGAAGATGAAGCTAAAGATGAAGTGGGGGGGGGTTGGAGTCAATGATGGTTCTGAATTTGTGTCCCCCACCACCCTCCTCCTTTCCTGCCTCCTAGGGGGTGGCTTAAGTACGTCTTCTGTCTCTTGTTCCAAAGCCTCTGCTTGGTATACTTTTTCAGGATGTGTGCACCTCTGATTTATCGAGCAGGTACTACAACACCGTTTGGGCTTCCCTTTAGTAGCTTTATTATCCTTTTCAAGGGCTAATACTAAAGGATCAGATGGTGACCTCATTCCACAATCCCTTTGCCACTCGGGATGATTCCTGAGAGTGAAAAACATATCAGCATAAGCTACTTCTTGCCACTTTTGTTCATGCCGAAGGAAAAGCATCAATTGTAATAATGTCTCATAGTCCAGTGTACCGTTTACTGGCCACTTCACACCTTCATCAAGTTTATATAATGGCCACCATTGTGTACAAAGCTCAGCAAGCTCCCTCTTAGTTTCGGTACCACCACAGCCCACCAGTTCTTTCCAGTGTGTTAAGATACACCCTAAAGGGCTTCCTCTGGGAATCTCTTTGCTCTCATTTGCCCCCATGTTTAGAATCCCTTTTGGTCCGAGATGTTACAAAACACAAAGTAGACTACTTCAATTGCGTATCTCAGCACCAAAAATTTCTCGGCTATTTCTGCTAGCTCTGGGCATAAGTTCTGGGCTCTCTGCTTTCTGCACACAATCAAAGCCTTTTCTTAGAGAGACCCAACTCCAAACACCAACCATTTTAGGTTTGCAAAGAAAATAGCCAGGGGTCCCTCACGACCCCAAACACACTCTGTGATATGTGACTTAAAGTTAATTTGTGTTAGGTATTGTGATATCTAATTAATTCACGTTAAATATGGTGATATATAATATAAAGTTAATCTGCGTTCGGTCGGATTTAAGCTCTGTAGAACCTAAGAGTGTGTTTAGGATTAAAAAAAAAAGCTAAACTGTAAGAAGAGGACACGAGGATTGAAAGACAAGGAGGGTCCCTGCCGGGAAAAGCCTCAGGACAACCAACAAAACTAAAAGAATGGGAAAAATGGGGAGATTGGCCGTGTCTCCCCTGGAGATGGGCCTGCTAACGACCGAGTGATTAAGAGAAGATTGATATCTTATCTGTTCCGGCCCGATTTAACATTTCCAAACCTTCTCCGGACCCGGCAATCATGGCATTGTTCTACCCCAAGAACCTATTCAACCGACCTGGGACCTGAACATGAATACCTAATGAAGCTACCACGAAGCAAGAGCGCTACGGTCGCCGTCCACTCTCAGCGAAAGACTGTATAAAAATCAGCGGCTCTGGGCACACTTTGTGAACAGAGTGGATACGGAGCAATAGAGTCCGTTTCTGCATTCACCCAGTGCCGAAACCCCGGGGTTCGACACTGTTCCTTTTAATTGTGGCTGTTAGAGACTGAATTTAAGTCTCGAAATAAAATTCTAAATTTTTAATTTACGGAATTGGGCTTGTTCATTTATTACACACTCCACTAGAAGTTTCAACAAGGTCTCACCGAAAAATCCTACGGATTTCGGCTGGGACACCACACACAAATCCCTCTGTGAGAAGGAGGTGGGGGGGTAACCCTGATCCCACGCTGCCTCTCCACTCTTCTGTGGTTAGGGACTACACCACTAGGACTTTAAAATATTACCACACACTCTAGCAACTGCACGCCTCACAAACAAGCAAAAACTTTTTTTTTTCCTTTAACTAAAACACTCACTCGCCAGAAGAACTTCTTAGGGTTTTACAGGGAGTTTAGAGACGCGGCCCGAGGCTGCAGAGCCTGGATTCCCCTGCTGTTACCAGGGAAACAAACCACCTTACGCCGCTTGCTCCTTTTAGCTCAAAAAATAAACAATTTAAACTTACACAAATGTTTTTTACACCTAACAAAATGTCAGCAAAATCTTGTTGCCAAAAGCACACGCTGTTCAAGCTCACACACAGTCTAATTCCCCTCCAGCACACAATCTGGATACAATACAAACACTTTAAATCCTTCTGCTCTTGCAAACAGAGGGATCCCTCTGCTGATCAGGCGGGGAATTCAAAAGGCTTTTACAACTTCAAGCTTGCAAAACTCCTAAAAACATTTACACAAGTTACTAACACACTCCAAAATCACACAAATCAAAATGCTTACACAAACTCCCACAGACCACGATACATACGGTGCACCAATAATTCTTCCACACCTGAACACACAAAACCACGAGACCACAGAACACGGATCCGTTCACACCACACACACTCCGTGCACTCAGGGCCGCAATCAGGATTTTCCGGGACCCACAATGGGACCCTTCGCGTCCCAGAACGGGCTAGCCACTCGGATTATGGATTGTCAAGGTACCTTTAAACCACAAACTGTAACTGGAGCCACCACTGCTCCTAATACACAACAACAACACCAGTTATTTTACTACCGCCGCTGCCCCCTCATGGGACACGGATTACCAAGTAATCTTTAAACTGCAAGATGACACAGCAAAAAAAAAACCAAAATGGTTACAGCTGTCCCCACTACGGGACACGGACTACTAAGGCACCTTTAAACTGCAAGATGACACAACAAAGACAGGTTGCCGCTGTCCCCACTACGGGACATGGACTACCAAACCACTGATACCAAGCTCTGCAGAGCTGTCACAACTTTTACAAACAAATCCAAGAGGCGTATGTTGTGCACGAGACGTCTCTCAGTGTCTTACCAACCGCCTATACTAAGGTACCTCTTTTCAAATATACCTTTTGTCCGTAGTTCCAGCAGGTTCTGGTCTTTCCCCGAGTAGTCAGCAGGACCGCAGGGGCCCTCTTCCCAGAAAATTCTGGGTGGGTGCCCAGAGGGGTCCTGGACCCCACTGGCCCCACGGCCCCGCTGGCCCCACGGCCAGAGAGAGCAGTCCTCCTGGCTGGCTCGCCAAAATGACTTATTAAAGAAATATGGGTATTGATCTAGTATCGATACCCAACTGTGACGGACAAAAACTCTCTAACAGTTTAAAGTTAGAAAGTTGAAATATATGTCCTAAAGTTAATTTGTGTTAAACAATAAAAGATGCAATTGGTTCGCACCCGAATGTATGAATATATCTTATAACAAGATTTTGTTCGAAATGGAGTTTAAGATCAATAAACTAAAAGGTGTATACAGGGTTAACCGGGACAACAGCTGCACGGTGGGACACGAGTAAATCGCTGCCGGGAACCTTGCAAAGGCAGCACAAAGGGACAGAAAAGGGAGATGGGTGCTCTGACGATCCCCTGATTGTATCAGATCACTATCTTATCTGTTCTGGCCCGATGTTACCATCTCCAAAACTTCTCTGGACACGGCCATCAGGACATTGTTCTGCCTTCGAGAAACTATTCATTGGACCCCGGACACGGACATGAATATCTAATGAAGCTACCGTGAGGCACGAGTCTCACGGTCTCAGTCGGCCCTCAGTGAAAGACTGTATAAAAATCCGCAGCTTGGAGACCCAATTTGTGAACAGAGGGGGTAACAGGCTAGCAGAGTCGGTTACCGTGTTCACCCAGTGCCGAAGTCCCGGGATTCGATGCTGTCCCTTTTAATTGTGGCTACCAGAGACTGTGTTTAAGTCTCACAATAAAATTCTAAATTTTGATTTACTTAATTTGGCTTATCGCATTTATTACAAACGTGTTTGTTTAGTACGGCTGGGCAGCACAGCGGGATATTTCCCTAATTTGCACTGCGAAATTCACAGGTAATTACAAAGCCTTTTATTTACAAAAGTGTTGAATACCCAAAATACAAATGCATATTCATACTCCTGTCACCTCCCATTCTTCGCTTCGTATGCTAATTGGCAAAAAGGCTATTAAGCATACATACTTTGTTTCTTAAAATGAGTCGGGGGTCTCTTCTGGGGAGGGGTCACCCAAAATGAGGAAGTAAGATGAGTCTTCCTCATCCTGACCTTTCTACCTTTTCAATGCATTCATGACAAATGATTCCTTGGTAGAACTTACAGTTTCCTGTGTTCAATGGGTCCTTTAAGCAGGAAATCTGCAGCTATCTTATGTCCTATTTACCACATTTTGTTTTTCATTACAAGCACAGCTACATAAACATAAACCTGACAAGCAGTGAGTTACAAGATCCGGGGTAGCTTATCTAAGATCCGGCTTCTGTTAACTGCGAACAAAGCTTACCTATCTACTTCAGCTAATTCAGCAACTTATTATCTTAACTTTCCTAAAAATCCTTAGTTCCTCAAAATTAATGTCTCACCAGGATTCCAGTTTTTTGCTGTGAATCCCACCACATGTGCGTCTGGAAGCCTGTGTTAGCAATGGTGGGACAGCTCTGCAATATACAGCTAGAAAACTTTCCTCTTGCAATGCTGTCTTGCTTTTTATTCTATTCCTGCTGTCACTGCCAATGCAGCAGTGGATCTGCTCCTACAAAAGGGGTCGTTCTCTGCCCTTGTCCATGCACAGATTTAAGATACCCCTTTTCAAAGGCAAACAGGAATTGGAAAAAGCAATAAGCTAAAAATTGAAATTAAAATGTATTTATGAGATTACTTAAAGTGCACGTTTCTTACTGTTTTGTGAGGATTCTGCCTGCCACCAGCATGAGGGCAATTGCCTGGGAGCAGAGACAGGCAGGGATGAGAAAGGAAACAGCTGGGATGCCTTTTTGGAGCATTTGCTCTCATTCATCCCCTTAGATGTATCCCATTGTAAATGACCTTTCAGATCACTTTAGAAAGTGATTGCTTAGTGGGACTGAGGAGAAGGAATTCTGTAATGTAATAATTTCTGTCTTCTCTCTTAATTTTCCTGCTTTGTCATAGAGAGGAAATGTGGCTGGTTGTTAATTTGGAAGCATTTGTAGTGGTGAAGGCATAATAGGTACGAAAGTTCACAGGATTCTGACAATTGCCAATGTATTGATGCTTGCAGATGAAAAAATGAAAGCTGCCTGTAAAGGATTCCCATTTGTCATGGAAACCCCACAATACCCCAGGACAGCTGCTTGCCTGGGATCTGTACCTCATATGTAAGGAACCAGAACAGACGTGCTCTATTGCACAAAAAGTACAACCCCACAGAGGCAGGTAAATAATTTTTTATAAGGGAAAAACATAATCTAGAATTAATGTTTTCTGTAAAAGATGGTTTTCAGGGTTTGCTTGCTATTGACCATTGTTACAGTGTGTTAATTTGGTTTATATTGTGTTTCATTTTATATTGGTGTGGGAGATTAGGGACAGGCGGTCGGAAGATATCGCGCTGTACGGGCAGACAGAACCCCTCCCTCAACTCTTAGTTGGTCAGTGTCCTTGATAAGATAAGCAATACCTAACCTGTAATGTAAGCAGACGGATGTGATGTAGCAAACAGAGGTTTTATAACCCCATGTAACCAGTTAATAAACGCCATTAGCCGTCCACCGCACTGGTGTCTGTGAGCTGATGGACCGAGCAGCCTGGGTGTGGCTGCCGTGTCGTTCCTGAACCAGGTCGCTACACCTCAGCGGAGGTAACATATTGGGTTCTGTAATGTTTTTCTATTGTATCCCCCGTTCAAACTGTATCACGTGGTTTGTCCCTGCTGGGCCGCGCCCATCCCCCACACTGGAATGTAACCCAACTCTGTTCTACTCCCACCTTATCCCTGATTGGGTAGTGGCTTGTCCCTGCCTCTAGGCCCTTCCCCCCTGGGAAAAAGCCCCGGGAGTGGGAGGGGCACTCTCTTTCGCCTGGAAACAGGGACAAGGAAGGAGCAAGGAAGGAGCTAGCTACTGGCTCCAGACTTGCTAAGGGGCTGAAACCTAAATAAAGCCTTGATTCTCCCCTGGAAAGAGCAGACTCTCTGTGCCTTTTGCCATCAATGGTCGTCTGGGTCTCTCAAAAGAACCCCCACAGACCATATTCAAAAATATGGCTTAAAGTACATAAATTACAGTCTTTTATACTGTAATGCCCTAGTACCGCCTCTGGAGATGGATTTGGTGTTGCTACAAGTGTGGCTGGAGAGCTGGTGGGGTCTGGTTTGGCAAGGAGCTCTCCTGTTGTTGAGCACAAAAGTGAAACAGGAAGCAAAAGTTTCCTGGGAGATGCTGGGTCTGGAGTCCTTCCTCCCCTCAAGCCACTCTGTGCTTTACCTTGCTCCTCATATCAAATAATTTGGTGAGGTTTCATTTGAAAATCAGAATGAAAAGAACAAAAACGGTCCAGGGCTGAAGCTTTACCAAGCAGCTGGAAATTAGGAAAGGCTAAGCTGTGATGCAAAGGTAACACGAATTTCATGCAAGGGGTGAACTTCTGGAAAATCTCCCTCTGGTTGTTTTGGGGTGCGTTTATTTTTCATGGGATATCTTTGCAAGGGTTTCAAACACATCCTTGGACTTCAGTGTAACCGGGTTGCTTGGGAGGCTGCCACAAAAGGTCCCTCAAAAAACCAGGGGTATTGCTGTGAAGTTCAGGGAGGAGAAATAATCCCCCTCAAGCTCCCCATGAGCCTCCTTTTTGGTATATTTTTAGCAATGGCTCCTTTTAGTTCACTCTGTGTGTCCTAGGTTACAATGTAAAATGTGCCCAAAATATGTATTCTATCACCACCTTCATGAGCTGTTGAAACCAGGTGGGGCAGTGTTTCCCTTGCCCCCTCCCTCTGGACTATCTTCTGTTAATGTGCCCATCAATGCCTTCCTGCATGACTCATAGGTAACTCCCTCCGGGAGCTATCTCTGTTTAATGGGCAATCAAGGACCCATTGCAAGACTCATAGAATGATATCAGCCCATTGTGAGATGCTCCGCCCAGGGGGAGGAGCCAAGCATTGCCACCTGGATATAATCTGGGATTTGGGACAGCACAGGTGGTCTTACCCACTGGATTCCCAGAGGACAAGAGCTACCAGACCTTTCTATGGGATCACTGCTTCAACAAGACCACTTCATCTGGACTGCTACCACCACCCTAACTAAGAGGATGTCAGGTTGTATTCTGACTGTCAGTGGCCTTTTGTACTATTGCTTTTATTTTATTTTATTTTATTTTAATTCCCCCCTCCCCCCCATTAAATTGTATTTCTGACTTGGAGTCTCTCACTGGTTTTGCTTTCAAACCAGCACACTGTGTCAGTGTCATGGGTTGGCACAGTTTTGTTTCTAGTTATAGAGAAATGTGGAATATTTTTCCCTGCCAGGACCTTAGAGTTGCTTTGGGGGGGAAGGACAGGGACCTATCAGAAAGCTAGGCAAGATATTAGCAGCTAACTTAACCAATAAAGAGGCCAAATGCAACTTTGGGAAGGAAACATTTAAAATCCTCATCCCCAGGAATTCTCTTTCTTTCTTCTAAGATAGCCATGAGGTAACATCGTGGGTGGCAGGGGGGCCTGGGTCAGGCCCCGCTGCCCTCTGGGCGGCCGGGCTGGGCCTGGCCAGGCCTCCAGGAGCTGCTGCCCGCATGGAGAGAGAGCAGGCCGGGTTGAGCCCTTTTCTCCCGGCTGCCAGCGAGAAGAGGAAAAAAGAACAGCTCAGCAATGCCATGTGCTTACAGCTTTGTGGCAGCTCTGAGTCGGGCTGCCTTGGATGGGACCAAGGGGTGGAAGAAAGGACTTCCACCAGTTTCCCTTATCAGCACAGCTTTGCATCTCTACAGCCCTGCAGCCCAGAGCAGAGAGCACATAGCCACTGCAAGCCTGGGTGGATTTAACCCTTTCCTAGCAACATGGAGCTTCTAAAACACAACCCTTCCTTGAAAAAGAGAAGAAAGAAAACAGAGACTGTAGAACAGACACCACATGAAGTCAGTGGAGCAAGAGTGAAAAGACTATTGGGACGGGGGGTTGAGGAGTTTGTCATTCCATCCTTATTGAGCCGTGGAAATTAACTTTAGATTATTCCTTTAAATCATGGGAAAGATATGCATTTGGGGAGATGATTGTTTAGATTTGTGCGTGGATTTGAGCAAAGGTGCTTGTGATGGACTAAGTGATATTAATCCCATAAGATGCTTGAACAGAGATAAAGATGAGAAGCCCTCTGTGCCAGTGAAGAAGTGAGAAAATATCTCTGTACCTTGAGATGAAGAATCCTTTGCCTTTGGAGTTATTCATCTTTAAAAGCTGACACCCCAATATGCAAAAGTCTAAGACCCGTGACCTGAAAATATACTTCCCTCTAGCCACCCCCCGGCTCTCGCTAGCTCAGTTATTCAGGGGTTTTAGGGAAATATATTTCAGAGAGACAGAATAGAGATTTCAAAAGAGTGGCTCTCACCCCCAGCTTCCGTCCAAGCTTTATTCTCGATGTGATGTTCCAGGAGGCCGAGGAGAGAGAGAGCCAATCAGGAAGAAACAGGGGTATATCTAGTTTTGGGCCAAGGAAAGATATTGGCCCTGAGCCAATAGGGTCAGGAGCAGGTATGATAGGGAAAAAGGGTTGAACTACATAGCACAGGCTTCAGGGGGACTCTGAGGGGAAAAACCATTCCTCAGAGGAACACAACATCTCCCCCTTTTTTGTTTAAGATCATTAGAAGAAGAACATTAGGTTACACGGAATGTGGGTTTTCCCACCAATTACAATTGGTGGGGGAGCCAACCTGCTTTAGGTTTGCCAACTCTATGTGGTTGACTTCTGAGGTAGAAGGTATGAGACTATTGATAGCCTTGAAAATCAAACAGCGTAGTATCCCGAACGCTATTGTTACAAGGAAAAGAATAACAAGAAATAACAAAATTGTTTTAACTATAGAAGTCCACCACCCTGTAAGTCCCCAGCCTTTGCACAGTTCTTTGATCCAGTCCTCAGATTCTTGCTTCACTTGTCCGATCAAGCTGTTCATGCTTCGAATGGCAGCATGGATGTTTGGAGCCTTCGAGGTCAGGTTTAGGCAACACAGTCCTTCAAATTCCTGGCATTCATGTCCATGAAGTAACAAGAGATAATCTATAGCAGCACGGTTCTGGAGAGTGGCCTGTCTGGTAATTTCCTCATCTTCTAGGAGAGAGCTGATGGCGGTGGACGTTAAATTTGCCTGTTTGACTACCCAGCACTCTAGATGGCCCAATTCACCTAGAGCTTTAGCTGCTGCGACCCACGGAAGGAACAGGGACACAGCGACTCTTTTTGACTTGGCCCAATGAAAAATTTCTGAATTACAATTTGGATCCAATTGGTCAGCACTTCTCTTTTGAATTTTGTTTGCCGATTTGTTTTTATGAGTCCATTCACCAATTAAAGTTTGGTTGGGTGTCAATACGGACAACCGCCCTATGGTACATGGCCCTCCTAAAAGCCGAGACAGAATTCCTGCCCATAATGGAATTCCTACGAGACAGGTGGACATAGGATTCTCTGTTGATGCAGTGGACAAACATGTTTTCCTGCAGAAGTGTCTGTGCCAGGGTCACCCAGACATTTTGATGCAGCTGAGGGATGATCTATGCAGCTGCCAGACTGTTCAGCAACAATAAGATGACAACTTGTATGGGGTTCATCACAGGGTTGAGTGTAAGGTAGGCTTTCTCTAAAAAGAAAAACAAACATTTTTAAAACATGTTAAAAGTTTCTGTTTCTGCCAGAACAAGTACACATCTAGGAAGATTCTTTTTCCTCCATCCAGCAGCGTCTTCTTTTGGAGTCAACGGCTACTTGCCTCTTATCCCCTTCTGCTGGAGCTGGATTTTTAGGGACAAAAGGTTTCACCCACTTCTGGGGAATCCACCGCGGGCCTGAGGGAGTGGCCACGCACGCATAGCCACGACCCCAGGTCACGAGCTCATAGGGACCTTTGGTTTCCCAAGTTTCTGGATCCCTAATCATGACCGGTGGGCGCTGAGACAATTTGAACTGATTGCCACTGTTAAAATGGCGTACCACTGGTGGACTCATGTTTTCAAATGAACAGTTCAGAAAATTGATGGTAAACATGGCTTTGCAGAGTTTCTCATGTGGAGACATCCACACAGTTGTACTACTCTGTCTAGCCAGGACCTGTTTGAGTGTCTGATGTGCTCTCTCAACCACAGCTTGACCTGTGGGGGAGTGAGGGATGCCAGTCTTATGTTCCACTCCCCACTGCTGGAGAAACTCCAGGAACCCCTTGGATGTGTACACTGGGCCGTTATCAGTTTTGATTTCTTTTGGAATCCCCAACACTGAAAAAGCTTGCACTAGGTGTTTCTTGGCATGTTCAGTCTTTTCCCCTGCATGGGCAGAGGCATACACTGCACCTGAATGTGTGTCAATGCTTACATGAACATATTTGAGGTGTCCAAAACTAGGAATGTGTGTGATGTCTGTCTGCCATACCTCACAACTGCCAAGGCCCCGGGGGTTAACTCCCATACCCATCGATGGCATCGCTTGGACCTGGCAGTTGGGACAGGTGGCCACAATGGCTCGAGCCTGGCTCCGTGTTAGCTGGAACTGACGGATCAGGCCTGGCACATTCTGATGGTATTGTTGGTGACTCAGCTTTGCCTGTTGGAAGATATCAGGGAGACGTGCTTTTTCAACAGGTGCAGCAAGGGAATCTGCCTGACGATTCCCCTCTGCAATTTCACCTGGCAAATCAGTGTGTGATCTTACATGCATCACATAGAACGGATGTTCTCGATGAGAAATTAAATAAATTAGCTTTGAAAGCAATCTGAAGAGATGCTCATTGTCAATTTCTTTGAGCACAGCCTGCTCCGCTCTGGACACTACCCCCGCCACGTAAGCAGAGTCTGTTACCAAATTAATTGGTTCCGAGAACTTCTCAAAGGCTCTTACCACTGCAGCTAGTTCAGCCACTTGGGGGGATCCCTCCACAAACTCCACATCAGCTTCCCAACGCTGAGTCTGAGGATTTCTCCAAGTCATCACCGACTTGTGGGAAGCCCCGGATGCGTCCGTGAACACTGTGAGAGCCTTGAGTGGTCTCCGACTCCTCTTCTCATGAGGAATGAGGTGGAATTCCTCATTGAGCAACTTGTGAGACGGGGCATGGACTGATATTTGTCCCCTGTAGCTGTCCAGAGACAATTGGAGACTGGCATTGCTCTGGAGCAAATGCTCAAACATCTCTTTGGTCAATCTCTTGGGAGAGTTCCTTCCCTCCTTAGAAAGTTTGACCGGAAGGTGAATACATGTAAAGTCACAACCAGCCAGCTCACACAATCTCACCCTTGCCTTCCGAATCAGTTGAGCTATCAATTCTTGTGGCTCAGTGATGGTCTTGGATCTTTGGTGAGAGAGGAAGACCCACTCTATGATCAAGAGTGAATCTCTCTGCCCTTTGATCCATTGAAAAATCAAACCATGCAAATGTGGCAGTTTTCCTAGAACAATGAATTGGAAAGGTATGTTTGGCTCACATCGATGAGCCTGCCTCTCTGATAAGGCCTTCTGTACTTTTTCGATTGCTGTCTTTGCCTCTGGGGTCAGTACCCTGGGAGAAACCAGCTCCCTCTCCCCCTTCAATAAATTGAAGAGAGGGTCTAAATCTTCATTTGTGAGGCCTAGCCAAGGTCTTACCCAATTCAAAGACCCACACAAGGAGTGGAGATCTGCTAAGGTTTTGGGATTACACTCAATTTCCAATTTCTGTGGAACAATGGTCTTTGCAGCTATTTGTAGACCCAGGTACTTCCAAGGTGGCATCCTTTGAACTTTATCTTCCTGCAATTGAAATCCAGCAGAGGTTAAAACCTTAACCACTAGGTCAAGCGTGTGTTGGAGTATAGAGTCATTGGGGGCACACACGAGTAGATCATCCATGTAGTGAAGGATGATGGCATCCTTTCTCTTGGCACGTACTGGTGACAGTAGTGAGGCTACGTACTGTTGGCATATGAAAGGACTAGATTTCAGACCTTGGGGAAGTACTTTCCAGTGATATCTCTTCATTGGGGCTTCTCGATTAATGGTAGGAACCGAGAATGCAAACCGTGGGGCATCTTCTGGGTGTAGAGGAATTTAGAAGAAACAATCTTTGATATCTAAAACAGCCAATTGCCAATCTCGAGGGAGCATTGTTGGAGAGGGCATCCCTGGTTGGAGTGGTCCCATGTCCTCTATAATTTTGTTTATTTCTCGGAGGTCATGAAGCAACCTCCACCTGTCCTTTCCCAGTTTCTTTATTACAAAGACTGGGAAATTCCAGGGGCTTGTTGTTTCTTCTAGGTGACCTTGAGCCACCTGCTCCTCCACAAGCTCCTCAAGCGCCTTGAGCTTCTCTTTACTCAATGGCCACTGTGCTACCCATCTTGGCTTATTGTCCAACCACTTTAGTTTGTGGGTAGGGCGCTCCACAGTGGCTATTTCTAAAAATCCTGGGGTGTCTTAGGAATGACCAATTGGACTCCCCACTGTGACATGGTGTCTCTCCCCCATAAGGGAGCCTTATAATCAGCAACGAATGGACGGACATTTGCCAATTTCCCATCAGGTCCCTCAATTTGCACTATGTTTTTTGAGATTTTTGCCATTGTGATTCCTCCTATGCCCTGAAGTTTGCCTGCCACAGGTTGCAACTCCCAATGTGATGGCCACATGCTCTCAGGTATAACGGTAATGTCTGCGCCGGAGTCGAGCACCCCCTCCACATGGAGGCGGTCTGACCCATGGGCTAAGTTACATGCCAGAGAAGGTTTGTTCTCCCCCACCACCTCTGCCCAGTAGACTTCCGGTGATTTTCCATCCGCTAGGACCTCAGCCGGAACAGGAATGGCCTGGGCAAGGACTTGCCCCTCTGTCAGGTAGAATGGTGGGTGCATGCAGCGTGCCAACAGTGTGAGGCCTGCTATCTTTCCCTTAATGGTCATGGGAGCTACCTCCACCTCCAAGGGTGTGTGTGCTGTGTCCCCAATAACAAGATACTCACTGTTCGGTTCCATGTGGCTAACCTTCATGTCCTGTGAAATGTTTTGCAGGTCCACTGTAATTACTGTCCAATCAGTAGATCTGAAATGAAAACCTTTGGTAGTCACGAGCCTATATCGGCCTCGCGGCTGCCATACCTTGTTAGTTGAACATTTGACATTTTTATTTTTCTGTACCCCCACACCCTGCGACCTGCCCTCCCCCTTTTTTGTTAAGAGAGAGACATTTGTCACGGTATGGCCTTGTAAATTTCTTTCTTGGCGCGTCAAGGAGATAAAATCTGGGCCGCGCTGTGAATTCAGTTTTTTTGATTTTTTGACTTGCGTTTCTGGTTTTCTGGGCAGGCCTTGGCGAAGTGTCCTGGCCTTTTGCAGTGGTGGCAGATGATGTGCTGCAGCTGGTCTGATGACATCGGTTGCCTCCTTGGTCCTGGTGCTGCAGCTGCCACAGGCTTTGGGTGTGTCAGTCCTGGATTCCTTTCAGGTGCACTGAAAAGTTCTGCTCTCGTGGTACAGGCTTCTATCATCTGTGCGAGACTAGGTGATGGGTCAAGGGGAAGGCTAAGAATGATTCTACGACAGGTCTCATTAGCATTCCTCTGAGCCATCTCCTTAATCAATTCTGCCTGTACCACTGGGTCTTGCACTTGTCTTTCCACTTGACTTCTCAGACGGTCCACAAACTGCAAGAAATTCTCTGAAGGAAACTGTTTAATGTTAACATAACTGGTCTTTATCTCAGGTGATGGAATCTGATAAAAAGTCTTTTCTGCAGCATTACAGATCTTATCTAAAACTGACTTGGATAACAACCGAATTTGCTCATTCGCACTAGATAAATCACCTTCACCGCACAAATGATCATGTGTGATGTCATTGTGATCGCTGTCCTGAGCATCAGGAGTTTGCTGAATTTCCTGCAATACTGTTTTCAAAGCTTTTTTCCATAATCCTTCCCATAGGTCATACTCTGAGGGAGTTAATAGGCATCTGAATAAATCTTTAATGTCACTGGGTACCATCTCATTTGAATTGAAGGTAGCTTTCATCATGCCCTTAAATATTTCACTGGATCTCCCAAATTGTTTCTGCATTTTACACAGCTCTTTTTTGTCTTGGTATGAAAAAGGCAAATACTCTCTACGCACGTGTCTTTTACCTACATATACTACAGGGGCCACAGATGGAACACCCTGCTGATCGTTATTATGAGTTGCTAAAAATCCTGCTGCTTCTCTATTGCCGAGGCAGCTCGAGGGTGTTGTCCCACCCCCTCCCTGGGATTCAGCAACAGGCAGTTCCTCCCTCCTCCCCTGGGATCCAGCAACAGGCAGTTCCTCCCTCCTCCCCTGGGGTCCAGCAACAGGCAGTTCCTCCCTCCTCCCCTGGGGCCCCAGGCTAGGCTGCCCCTTAGCCCTTGTAACAGGGGGGCCACCCCCCCCGACTCCGCTGCTGCGGGCTGCATTATCTATCTCCCCATCCGCGCTGGGAGTAGTGGTTGTAAGGCACCCTCCCCCCTCCCCCTTCGCGCGGCCGCTGGGAGGGAGGGGGAGGCACTGGGGAGAAGGGTGGGGTGGGGGATTGGGTGAGAGATATGGGGTCGGGGCGGGAAGTGGGGGGAAGAAGGGATAGTGGGAAGGAGGAATGCAATGCCGTCCGCCATCAGGGCTGACCGCATGGTGCGAACCCCCGAGGGTCTCATCCACGTGGCTAGAGCTCCGAGAGGAAAAAATTGCATCTTGCTGAGGGAAAACAGGTGGGAGAGGAGGGTATAAGGACGATGGGTGGGTTTGAGGAGCAGAATCCAGTATGGAATCAGGGAATCCCTGCTTCTCGGAAACAGGGTATTGCTGAGAGGTTTTCCATGGCTGTCTGCTGTTTTCTGCTTCTAACAGTTTCTTGCGTACTTGTAAGAATATTGGAATAAATGAAGAAATTTTGTTTTCCCCATTTTCAACTTTTAAAGTTATTAATTTTCCCACATCATCCCAAAATGAAACAGAATTTATATCTTGTAGAGTACTGTCTGGAATCTCAGCTGACAGCCAGGAAATAAATTTGATTAAGAGCTTATTTGGAAATTTTAGATCTGTTGTAATGTTTTTAAGTTGTTTAAAAGCACTCTTTTGATTTCTCGATAAACGTATGCCCATGTTTCTGTGATAAACGCCGATCACTTGTTTTAAAATTTTAAAAGTTTAATAGTAAATAAGATGGTTATAAAAATAGAATTAGAGTAAAAAAATGGAACAGTTTTAGAGTTAGGACAATACAAGACAATAAAAACAAAGTTACAGACGTCTGGGTGCCTCTCCCGAGCTACAAGCTCTGAAGAAGGACCCCTATTAACAAAAAATTATGTCTTAAAAGCAATAGCCTGTTGAATATTCATACAATTTATACATAATGCATAAATTCCATTCTAACAAAGAATTGTCTCTGGTTAGTATCACTTTTTTTCCTTTAATCTCTATGGCGTCCACTAGGCTGAGAAAAGCAGGAGGAGCTGGTCTCTTCTGATAAGAAAGTAGTAAATTCTTTCTTCTTTGAAAGATTTATATTTTCCTGTGGTTGGTACATGAGAAAGATAAACGCACTAATTTCATAAGTTACTAAGGGTCCAGGCCATTAGTTATTAGCAGTTAGTAGTTAGTTGTAGGTATCCTCTGTTCTATGTATCAATGTTATCTGTTAGTTATAAAAGTTATCTGTTTAATGTACTGTTGTACCCTAAAACCCAATCGTAAATGCTCTGATTCTGTGGTTCAAATGTTACATTCATCCCGTCCCGTACTTTCCCTGTACCCCTACCTTAGTCTGTAAGCCTCGCTGCCCTCCGAGACACCGCCCACATACCAACCTGCCCATCAACTTGGGGGCCTCGCCCACTCCTCGCCTGCTCTGGGCCTGTCACCGCCTCTATGCAAATCGAGTATAGCCGGAAGTGAGTCTAGAACCAAGAACCGCTCCGAACAGCGAGCCCGATCAAGACCCGGAGAGACGGAATGCAGCGCTGAGTGGGGAAAGAGCCAAGGTAGCTGCCAGTATCATCTACAAACACCGAGAGGAGTCGCCATAACCTCTGAAGTCCCTGCTAAGAGTCACCCCCCCTAGACATTCGAGCCATCAGCGAGCCTAGGGACTCCCGTGAGGCGTGGCTTCCGGCTCTGCGACGACAGCGGCGCAGATCCGACGAGACCTCCTCCTCGGCGGTGTCCGGCTGGTGCAGCGTGGGCAAGGGCATCCCTACCCCGAGCCGTCCCTCTGCTGAAATCACTAATAAAGGCATTAAAAGGAGATAACATCGACTCCTGCCTATTTATAACAATTTTGGGGGCTCGTCCGGGATCGCCACGCCCAGAAGAGGACGAAGAAGGGAAGGCGCCGCCCATCTTCGAACTCCTGGGACAGCTGGCGAACATCGGACCCCAGCAACAAGGGACGCAGCATCGAGGAAGACAGCGCCGAGGAGCGCCGGCTGGTAAGTATAGCCGGTGGCGGGAGTGGAGGCGAGCGAGTGTGGTGTGAATGAGACGGGGGCCGGCAGCTCGGACCTCCGAAGCGAGTGTGGACCCCTTAGTACCGCGGTTCCGGGACTCCCGCGAGGGGGCCGGCCGGGAACAGGGGGAAGCGAGTGGAGCTTGAGTGAGTGAGGCGCCTCCAGGGGCATAGTGGGCCCCCCTCCGAACGGGCGGAGGAAACCTAGGGTGTGAGTGGCCCGTGTGAGGTTGCTAGGCAACTGGTAGGAGGCCCCACTAGGGATCCCCCCCCACAAGGGTAGTGGCTGGGCCCTGAGGGCGGGTCAACAGGCTACCCGGGGTAGTGGCTGAGGCCCTGAGGGCGGGTCGGCAGGCTACCCAGCGAGCAAGGGCGGTAGGAAGCCCGTAGCGCGGCGGCTGGGGTCCTAAGGGCGGACCTACGGGCCGGCAACGAGGGGGTGCGCCGCTGATTTGG